>NW_027411979.1:0-89873 GCF_047663935.1 Musca autumnalis
ATGGGAAAAGTCATGCCCGGTGAACTTTTGTATTGGGAAAGTCATGCCCGGTGAACTTTTGTATGGGAAAAGTCATGCCCGGTGAACTTTTGTATTGGGAAAGTCATGCCCGGTGATCTTTTGTACTGGGAAAGTCATGCCCGGTGAACTTTTGTATGGGAAAAGTCATGCCCGGTGAACTTTTGTATTGGGAAACTCATGCCCGGTGAACTTTTGTATTGGAAAAGTCATGCCCGGTGAACTTTTGTATTGGGAAAGTCATGCCCGGTGAACTTTTGTATTGGGAAAGTCATGCCCGATGAACTTTTGTATTGGGAAAGTCATGCCCGGTGAACTTTTGTACTGGGAAAGTCATGCCCGGTGATCTTTTGTATTGGGAAAGTCATGCCCGGTGAACTTTTGTATTGGGAAAGTCATGCCCGGTGAACTTTTGTATTGGGAAAGTCATGCCCGGTGAACTTTTGTATTGGGAAAGTCATGCCCGGTGAACTTTTGTATGGGAAAAGTCATGCCCGGTGATCTTTTGTACTGGGAAAGTCATGCCCGGTGAACTTTTGTATTGGGAAAGTCATGCCCGGTGAACTTTTGTATTGGGAAAGTCATGCCCGGTGATCTTTTGTAGTGGGAAAGTCATGCCCGGTGAACTTTTGTACTGGAAAGTCATGCCCGGTGAACTTTTGTATTGGGAAAGTCATGCCCGGTGAACTTTTGTATTGGGAAAGTCATGCCCGGTGAACTTTGTATTGGGAAAGTCATGCCCGGTGAACTTTTGTATTGGGAAAGTCATGCCCGGTGAACTTTTGTATTGGGAAAGTCATGCCCGGTGAACTTTTGTATTGGGAAAGTCATGCCCGGTGAACTTTTGTATTGGGAAAGTCATGCCCGGTGAACTTTTGTATTGGGAAAGTCATGCCCGGTGAACTTTTGTACTGGGAAAGTCATGCCCGGTGAACTTTTGTATTGGGAAAGTCATGCCCGGTGAACTTTTGTATTGGGAAAGTCATGCCCGGTGAACTTTTGTATTGGGAAAGTCATGCCCGGTGAACTTTTGTACTGGGAAAGTCATGCCCGGTGAACTTTTGTACTGGGAAAGTCATGCCCGGTGAACTTTTGTATTGGGAAAGTCATGCCCGGTCAACTTTTGTATGGGAACTTTTGTATTGGGAAAGTCATGCCCGGTGAACTTTTGTATTGGGAAAGTCATGCCCGGTGAACTTTTGTACTGGGAAAGTCATGCCCGGTGAACTTTTGTATTGGGAAAGTCATGCCCGGTGATCTTTTGTACTGGGAAAGTCATGCCCGGTGAACTTTTGTATGGGAAAAGTCATGCCCGGTGAACTTTTGTATTGGGAAAGTCATGCCCGGTGATCTTTTGTACTGGGAAAGTCATGCCCGGTGAACTTTTGTATTGGGAAAGTCATGCCCGGTGAACTTTTGTACTGGGAAAGTCATGCCCGGTGAACTTTTGTATTGGGAAAGTCATGCCCGGTGAACTTTTGTATTGGGAAAGTCATGCCCGGTCAACTTTTGTATTGGGAAAGTCATGCCCGGTGAATTTTGTATTGGGAAAGTCATGCCCGGTGATCTTTTGTACTGGGAAAGTCATGCCCGGTGAACTTTTGTATGGGAAAAGTCATGCCCGGTGAACTTTTGTATTGGGAAACTCATGCCCGGTGAACTTTTGTATTGGAAAAGTCATGCCCGGTGAACTTTTGTATTGGGAAAGTCATGCCCGGTGAACTTTTGTATTGGGAAAGTCATGCCCGATGAACTTTTGTATTGGGAAAGTCATGCCCGGTGAACTTTTGTACTGGGAAAGTCATGCCCGGTGATCTTTTGTATTGGGAAAGTCATGCCCGGTGAACTTTTGTATTGGGAAAGTCATGCCCGGTGAACTTTTGTATTGGGAAAGTCATGCCCGGTGAACTTTTGTATTGGGAAAGTCATGCCCGGTGAACTTTTGTATGGGAAAAGTCATGCCCGGTGATCTTTTGTACTGGGAAAGTCATGCCCGGTGAACTTTTGTATTGGGAAAGTCATGCCCGGTGAACTTTTGTATTGGGAAAGTCATGCCCGGTGATCTTTTGTAGTGGGAAAGTCATGCCCGGTGAACTTTTGTACTGGGAAAGTCATGCCCGGTGAACTTTTGTATTGGGAAAGTCATGCCCGGTGAACTTTTGTATTGGGAAAGTCATGCCCGGTGAACTTTGTATGGGAAAGTCATGCCCGGTGAACTTTTGTATTGGGAAAGTCATGCCCGGTCAACTTTTGTATTGGGAAAGTCATGCCCGGTGAACTTTTGTATTGGGAAAGTCATGCCCGGTGAACTTTTGTATTGGGAAAGTCATGCCCGGTGAACTTTTGTATTGGGAAAGTCATGCCGGTGAACTTTTGTACTGGGAAAGTCATGCCCTGTGAACTTTTGTATTGGGAAAGTCATGCCCGGTGAACTTTTGTATTGGGAAAGTCATGCCCGGTGAACTTTTGTATTGGGAAAGTCATGCCCGGTGAACTTTTGTACTGGGAAAGTCATGCCCGGTGAACTTTTGTACTGGGAAAGTCATGCCCGGTGAACTTTTGTATTGGGAAAGTCATGCCCGGTCAACTTTTGTATGGGAAAAGTCATGCCCGGTGAACTTTTGTATTGGGAAAGTCATGCCCGGAGAACTTTTGTATTGGGAAAGTCATGCCCGGTGAACTTTTGTATTGGGAAAGTCATGCCCGGTGAACTTTTGTATTGGGAAAGTCATGCCCGATGAACTTTTGTACTGGGAAAGTCATGCCCGATGAACTTTTGTATTGGGAAAGTCATGCCCGGTGATCTTTTGTACTGGGAAAGTCATGCCCGGTGAACTTTTGTATGGGAAAAGTCATGCCCGGTGAACTTTTGTATGGGAAAAGTCATGCCCGGTGAACTTTTGTATTGGGAAAGTCATGCCCGGTGAACTTTTGTATTGGGAAAGTCATGCCCGGTCAACTTTTGTATTGGGAAAGTCATGCCCGGTGAACTTTTGTATTAGGAAAGTCATGCCCGGTGAACTGTTGTATGGGAAAAGTCATGCCCGGTGAACTTTTGTATTGGGAAAGTCATGCCCGGTGAACTTTTGTATGGGAAAAGTCATACCCGGTGAACTTTTGTATTGGGAAAGTCATGCCCCGGTGATCTTTTGTACTGGGAAAGTCATGCCCGGTGAACTTTTGTATGGGAAAAGTCATGCCCGGTGAACTTTTGTATTGGGAAACTCATGCCCGGTGAACTTTTGTATTGGGAAAGTCATGCCCGGTGAACTTTTGTATTGGGAAAGTCATGCCCGGTGAACTTTTGTATTGGGAAAGTCATGCCCGGTGAACTTTTGTATTGGGAAAGTCATGCCCGGTGACTTTTGTACTGGGAAAGTCATGCCCGGTGATCTTTTGTATTGGGAAAGTCATGCCCGGTGAACTTTTGTATTGGGAAACTCATGCCCGGTGAACTTTTGTATTGGGAAAGTCATGCCCGGTGAACTTTTGTATTGGGAAAGTCATGCCCGGTGAACTTTTGAATGGGAAAAGTCATGCCCGGTGATCTTTTGTACTGGGAAAGTCATGCCCGGTGAACTTTTGTACTGGGAAAGTCATGCCGGTGAACTTTTGTATTGGAAAGTCATGCCCGGTGAACTTTTGTATTGGGAAAGTCATGCCCGGTGAACTTTTGTATTGGGAAAGTCATGCCCGGTGAACTTTTGTATTGGGAAAGTCATGCCCGGTGAACTTTTGTACTGGGAAAGTCATGCCCGGTGAACTTTTGTATTGGGAAAGTCATGCCCGGTGATCTTTTGTACTGGGAAAGTCATGCCCGGTGAACTTTTGTATGGGAAAAGTCATGTCCGGTGAACTTTTGTGTTGGGAAAGTCATGCCCGGTGATCTTTTGTACTGGGAAAGTCATGCCCGGTGAACTTTTGTATTGGGAAAGTCATGCCCGGTGAACTTTTGTACTGGGAAAGTCATGCCCGGTGAACTTTTGTATTGGGAAAGTCATGCCCGGTGAACTTTTGTATTGGGAAAGTCATGCCCGGTCAACTTTTGTATTGGGAAAGTCATGCCCGGTGAATTTTGTATTGGGAAAGTCATGCCCGGTGAACTTTTGTACTGGGAAAGTCATGCCCGGTGAACTTTTGTATTAGGAAAGTCATGCCCGGTCAACTTTTGTATTGGGAAAGTCATGCCCGGTGATCTTTTGTACTGGGAAAGTCATGCCCGGTGAACTTTTGTATTGGGAAAGTCATGCCCGGTGAACTTTTGTATGGGAAAAGTCATGCCCGGTGAACTTTTGTATGGGAAAAGTCATGCCCGGTCAACTTTTGTATTGGGAAAGTCATGCCCGGTCAACTTTTGTATGGGAAAAGTCATGCCCGGTGATCTTTTGTATGGGGAAAGTCATGCCCGGTGAACTTTTGTATGGGAAAGTCATGCCCGGTGAACTTTTGTATGGGAAAATCATGCCCGGTGAACTTTTGTACTGGGAAAGTCATGCCCGGTGAACTTTTGTATTGGGAAAGTCATGCCCGGTGAACTTTTGTATTGGGAAAGTCATGCCCGGTGATCTTTTGTACTAGGAAAGTCATGCCCGGTCAACTTTTGTATTGGGAAATCATGCCCGGTGAACTTTTGTATGGGAAAAGTCATGCCCGGTGAACTTTTGTATTGGGAAAGTCATGCCCGGTGAACTTTTGTATGGGAAAAGTCATGCCCGGTGAACTTTTGTATTGGGAAAGTCATGCCCGGTGATCTTTTGTACTGGGAAAGTCATGCCCGGTGAACTTTTGTATGGGAAAAGTCATGCCCGGTGAACTTTTGTATTGGGAAAGTCATGCCCGGTGAACTTTTGTATTGGGAAAGTCATGCCCGGTGAACTTTTGTATTGGGAAAGTCATGCCGGTGAACTTTTGTATTGGGAAAGTCATGCCCGGTGAACCTTTTGTATTGGGAAAGTCATGCCCGGTGAACTTTTGTACTGGGAAAGTCATGCCCGGTGATCTTTTGTATTGGGAAAGTCATGCCGGTGAACTTTTGTATTGGGAAAGTCATGCCCGGTGAACTTTTGTATTGGGAAAGTCATGCCCGGTGAACTTTTGTATTGGGAAAGTCATGCCCGGTGAACTTTTGTATGGGAAAAGTCATGCCCGGTGATCTTTTGTACTGGGAAAGTCATGCCCGGTGAACTTTTGTATTGGGAAAGTCATGCCCGGTGAACTTTTGTATTGGGAAAGTCATGCCCGGTGATCTTTTGTACTGGGAAAGTCATGCCCGGTGAACTTTTGTACTGGGAAAGTCATGCCCGGTGAACTTTTGTATTGGGAAAGTCATGCCCGGTGAACTTTTGTATTGGGAAAGTCATGCCCGGTGAACTTTTGTATGGGAAAGTCATGCCCGGTGAACTTTTTTATTGGGAAAGTCATGCCCGGTCAACTTTTGTATTGGGAAAGTCATGCCCGGTGAACTTTTGTATTGGGAAAGTCATGCCCGGTGAACTTTTGTATTGGGAAAGTCATGCCCGGTGAACTTTTGTATTGGGAAAGTCATGCCCGGTGAACTTTTGTACTGGGAAAGTCATGCCCGGTGAACTTTTGTATTGGGAAAGTCATGCCCGGTGAACTTTTGTATTGGGAAAGACATGCCCGGTGAACTTTTGTATTGGGAAAGTCATGCCCGGTGAACTTTTGTACTGGGAAAGTCATGCCCGGTGAACTTTTGTACTGGGAAAGTCATGCCCGGTGAACTTTTGTATTGGGAAAGTCATGCCCGGTCAACTTTTGTATGGGAAAAGTCATGCCCGGTGAACTTTTGTATTGGGAAAGTCATGCCCGGTGAACTTTTGTATTGGGAAAGTCATGCCCGGTGAACTTTTGTATTGGGAAAGTCATGCCCGGTGAACTTTTGTATTGGGAAAGTCATGCCCGATGAACTTTTGTACTGGGAAAGTCATGCCCGATGACTTTTGTATTGGGAAAGTCATGCCCGGTGATCTTTTGTACCGGGAAAGTCATGCCCGGTGAACTTTTGTATGGGAAAAGTCATGCCCGGTGAACTTTTGTATGGGAAAAGTCATGCCCGGTGAACTTTTGTATTGGGAAAGTCATGCCCGGTGAACTTTTGTATTGGGAAAGTCATGCCCGGTCAACTTTTGTATTGGGAAAGTCATGCCCGTGAACTTTTGTATGGGAAAAGTCATACCCGGTGAACTTTTGTATTGGGAAAGTCATGCCCGGTGATCTTTTGTACTGGGAAAGTCATGCCCGGTGAACTTTTGTATGGGAAAAGTCATGCCCGGTGAACTTTTGTATTGGGAAACTCATGCCCGGTGAACTTTTGTATTGGGAAAGTCATGCCCGGTGAACTTTTGTATTGGGAAAGTCATGCCCGGTGAACTTTTGTATTGGGAAAGTCATGCCCGGTGAACTTTTGTATTGGGAAAGTCATGCCCGGTGACTTTTGTACTGGGAAAGTCATGCCCGGTGATCTTTTGTATTGGGAAAGTCATGCCCGGTGAACTTTTGTATTGGGAAAGTCATGCCCGGTGATCTTTTGTACTGGGAAAGTCAATCCCGGTGAACTTTTGTATTGGAAAAGTCATGCCCGGTGAACTTTTGTATGGGAAAAGTCATGCCCGGTGATCTTTTGTACTGGGAAAGTCATGCCCGGTGAACTTTTGTATTGGGAAAGTCATGCCCGGTGAACTTTTGTATTGGGAAAGTCATGGCCGGTGAACTTTTGTATTAGGAAAGTCATGCCCGGTGAACTTTTGTACTGGGAAAGTCATGCCCGGTGAACTTTTGTATTGGGAAAGTCATGCCCGGTGAACTTTTGTATTGGGAAAGTCATGCCCGGTGAACTTTTGTATTGGGAAAGTCATGCCCGGTGAACTTTTGTATTGGGAAAGTCATGCCCGGTGAACTTTTGTACTGGGAAAGTCATGCCCGGTGAACTTTTGTATTGGGAAAGTCATGCCCGGTGATCTTTTGTACTGGAAAGTCATGCCCGGTGAACTTTTGTATGGGAAAATCATGCCCGGTGAACTTTTGTATTGGGAAAGTCATGCCCGGTGATCTTTTGTACTGGGAAAGTCATGCCCGGTGAACTTTTGTATTGGGAAAGTCATGCCCGGTGAACTTTTGTATGGGAAAAGTCATGCCCGGTGAACTTTTGTATTGGGAAAGTCATGCCCGGTCAACTTTTGTATTGGGAAAGTCATGCCCGCTGATCTTTTGTACTGGGAAAGTCATGCCCGGTGAACTTTTGTATTGGGAAAGTCATGCCCGGTGAACTTTTGTATTGGGAAAGTCATGCCCGGTGAACTTTTGTATTGGGAAAGTCATGCCCGGTGAACTTTTGTATTGGGAAAGTCATGCCCGGTGAACTTTTGTATTGGGAAAGTCATGCCCGGCGAACTTTTGTATTGGGAAAGTCATGCCCGGTGAACTTTTGTATTGGGAAAGTCATGCCCGGTAAACTTTTGTATTGGGAAAGTCATGCCCGGTGAACTTTTGTATGGGAAAAGTCATGCCCGGTCAACTTTTGTATTGGGAAAGTCATGCCCGGTGATCTTTTGTACTGGGAAAGTCATGCCCGGTGAACTTTTGTATGGGAAAAGTCATGCCCGGTCAACTTTTGTATTGGGAAAGTCATGCCCGGTGATCTTTTGTACTGGGAAAGTCATGCCCGGTGAACTTTTGTATGGGAAAAGTCATGCCCGGTCAACTTTTGTATTGGGAAAGTCATGCCCGCTGAACTTTTGTATTGGGAAAGTCATGCCCGGTGAACTTTTTTATGGGAAAAGTCATGCCCGGTCAACTTTTGTATTGGGAAAGTCATGCCCGGTGATCTTTTGTACTGGGAAAGTCAATCCCGGTGAACTTTTGTATGGGAAAATTCATGCCCGGTGAACTTTTGTATGGGAAAAGTCATGCCCGGTGATCTTTTGTATGGGAAAAGTCATGCCCGGTGAACTTTTTTACTGGGAAAGTCATGCCCGGTCAACTTTTGTATTGGGAAATCATGCCCGGTGAACTTTTGTATTAGGAAAGTCATGCCCGGTGAACTTTTGTATGGGAAAAGTCATGCCCGGTGAACTTTTGTATTGGGAAAGTCATGCCCGGTGAACTTTTGTATTGGGAAAGTCATGCCCGGTGAACTTTTGTATTGGGAAAGTCATGCCCGGTGAACTTTTGTATTGGGAAAGTCATGCCCGGTGAACTTTTGTATTGGGAAAGTCATGCCCGGTGAACTTTTGTACTGGGAAAGTCATGCCCGGTGAACTTTTGTATTGGGAAAGTCATGCCCGGTGAACTTTTGTATGGGAAAATTCATGCCCGGTGAACTTTTGTACTGGGAAAGTCATGCCCGGTGAACTTTTGTACTGGGAAAGTCATGCCCGGTGAACTTTTGTATTGGGAAAGTCATGCCCGGTGAACTTTTGTATTGGGAAAGTCATGCCCGGTCAACTTTTGTATTGGAGAAGTCATGCCCGTCAACTTTTGTATTGGGAAAGTCATGCCCGGTGATCTTTTGTACTGGGAAAGTCATGCACGGTCAACTTTTGTATTGGGAAAGTCATGCCCGGTCAACTTTTGTATTGGGAAAGTCATGCCCGGTCAACTTTTGTATTGGGAAAGTCATGCCCGGTGAACTTTTGTATTGGGAAAGTCATACCCGGTGAACTTTTGTATTGGGAAAGTCATGCCCGGTGAACTTTTGTATTGGGAAAGCCATGCCCGGTCAACTTTTGTATTGGGAAAGTCATGCCCGGTGATCTTTTGTACTGGGAAAGTCATGCCCGGTGAACTTTTGTATGGGAAAAGTCATGCCCGGTGAACTTTTGTATTGGGAAAGTCATGCCCGGTCAACTTTTGTATTGGGAAAGTCATGCCCGGTGAACTTTTGTATTGGGAAAGTCATGCCCGGTGAACCTTTGTATGGGAAAAGTCATGCCCGGTGAACTTTTGTATTGGGAAAGTCATGCCCGGTAAACTTTTGTATTGGGAAAGTCATGCCCGGTGAACTTTTGTATTGGGAAAGTCATGCACGGTGAACTTTTGTATTGGGAAAGTCATGCCCGGTGAACATTTGTACTGGGAAAGTCATGCCCGGTCAACTTTTGTATGGGAAAAGTCATGCCCGGTGAACTTTTGTATTGGGAAAGTCATGCCCGGTCAACTTTTGTATTGGGAAAGTCATGCCCGGTGATCTTTTGTACTGGGAAAGTCATGCCCGGAGAACTTTTTTACTGGGAAAGTCATGCCCGGTGAACTTTTGTATTGGGAAAGTCATGCCCGGTGAACTTTTGTATTGGGAAAGTCATGCCCGGTCAACTTTTGTATTGGGAAAGTCATGCCCGGTGAATTTTGTATTGGGAAAGTCATGCCCGGTGAACTTTTGTACTGGGAAAGTCATGCCCGGTGAACTTTTGTATTGGGAAAGTCATGCCCGGTCAACTTTTGTATTGGGAAAGTCATGCCCGGTGATCTTTTGTACTGGGAAAGTCATGCCCGGTGAACTTTTGTATTGGGAAAGTCATGCCCGGTGAACTTTTGTATGGGAAAAGTCATGCCCGGTGAACTTTTGTATGGGAAAAGTCATGCCCGGTCAACTTTTGTATTGTGAAAGTCATGCCCGGTCAACTTTTGTATGGGAAAAGTCATGCCCGGTGATCTTTTGTATTGGGAAAGTCATGCCCGGTGAACTTTTGTATGGGAAAGTCATGCCCGGTGAACTTTTGTATGGGAAAATCATGCCCGGTGAACTTTTGTACTGGGAAAGTCATGCCCGGTGAACTTTTGTATTGGGAAAGTCATGCCCGGTGAACTTTTGTATTGGGAAAGTCATGCCCGGTGATCTTTTGTACTGGGAAAGTCATGCCCGGTCAACTTTTGTATTGGGAAATCATGCCCGGTGAACTTTTGTATTAGGAGAGTCATGCCCGGTGAACTTTTGTATGGGAAAAGTCATGCCCGGTGAACTTTTGTATTGGGAAAGTCATGCCCGGTGATCTTTTGTACTGGGAAAGTCATGCCCGGTGAACTTTTGTATGGGAAAAGTCATGCCCGGTGAACTTTTGTATTGGGAAACTCATGCCCGGTGAACTTTTGTATTGGGAAAGTCATGCCCGGTGAACTTTTGTATTGGGAAAGTCATGCCCGGTGAACTTTTGTATTGGGAAAGTCATGCCCGGTGAACTTTTGTATTGGGAAAGTCATGCCCGGTGAACTTTTGTACTGGGAAAGTCATGCCCGGTGATCTTTTGTATTGGGAAAGTCATGCCCGGTGAACTTTTGTATTGGGAAAGTCATGCCCGGTGAACTTTTGTATTGGGAAAGTCATGCCCGGTGAACTTTTGTATTGGGAAAGTCATGCCCGGTGAACTTTTGTATGGGAAAAGTCATGCCCGGTGATCTTTTGTACTGGGAAAGTCATGCCCGGTGAACTTTTGTATTGGGAAAGTCATGCCCGGTGAACTTTTGTATTGGGAAAGTCATGCCCGGTGATCTTTTGTATTGTGAAAGTCATGCCCGGTGAACTTTTGTATTGGGAAAGTCATGCCCGGTGAACTTTTGTATTGGGAAAGTCATGCCCGGTGAACTTTTGTACTGGGAAAGTCATGCCCGGTGAACTTTTGTACTGGGAAAGTCATGCCCGGTGAACTTTTGTATTGGGAAAGTCATGCCCGGTCAACTTTTGTATGGGAAAAGTCATGCCCGGTGAACTTTTGTATTGGGAAAGTCATGCCCGGTGAACTTTTGTATTGGGAAAGTCATGCCCGGTGAACTTTTGTATTGGGAAAGTCATGCCCGGTGAACTTTTGTATTGGGAAAGTCATGCCCGATGAACTTTTGTACTGGGAAAGTCATGCCCGATGAACTTTTGTATTGGGAAAGTCATGCCCGGTGATCTTTTGTACTGGGAAAGTCATGCCCGGTGAACTTTTGTATGGGAAAAGTCATGCCCGGTGAACTTTTGTATGGGAAAAGTCATGCCCGGTGAACTTTTGTATTGGGAAAGTCATGCCCGGTGATCTTTTGTACTGGGAAAGTCATGCCCGGTGAACTTTTGTATTGGGAAAGTCATGCCCGGTCAACTTTTGTATTGGGAAAGTCATGCCCGGTGATCTTTTGTACTGGGAAAGTCATGCCCGGTGAACTTTTTTACTGGGAAAGTCATGCCCGGTGAACTTTTGTATTGGGAAAGTCATGCCCGGTGAACTTTTGTATTGGGAAAGTCATGCCCGGTCAACTTTTGTATTGGGAAAGTCATGCCCGGTGAATTTTGTATTGGGAAAGTCATGCCCGGTGAACTTTTGTACTGGGAAAGTCATGCCCGGTGAACTTTTGTATTGGGAAAGTCATGCCCGGTCAACTTTTGTATTGGGAAAGTCATGCCCGGTGATCTTTTGTACTGGGAAAGTCATGCCCGGTGAACTTTTGTATTGGGAAAGTCATGCCCGGTGAACTTTTGTATGGGAAAAGTCATGCCCGGTGAACTTTTGTATGGGAAAAGTCATGCCCGGTCAACTTTTGTATTGTGAAAGTCATGCCCGGTCAACTTTTGTATGGGAAAAGTCATGCCCGGTGATCTTTTGTATTGGGAAAGTCATGCCCGGTGAACTTTTGTATGGGAAAGTCATGCCCGGTGAACTTTTGTATGGGAAAATCATGCCCGGTGAACTTTTGTACTGGGAAAGTCATGCCCGGTGAACTTTTGTATTGGGAAAGTCATGCCCGGTGAACTTTTGTTTTGGGAAAGTCATGCCCGGTGATCTTTTGTACTGGGAAAGTCATGCCCGGTCAACTTTTGTATTGGGAAATCATGCCCGGTGAACTTTTGTATTAGGAAAGTCATGCCCGGTGAACTTTTGTATGGGAAAAGTCATGCCCGGTGAACTTTTGTATTGGGAAAGTCATGCCCGGTGATCTTTTGTACTGGGAAAGTCATGCCCGGTGAACTTTTGTATGGGAAAAGTCATGCCCGGTGAACTTTTGTATTGGGAAACTCATGCCCGGTGAACTTTTGTATTGGGAAAGTCATGCCCGGTGAACTTTTGTATTGGGAAAGTCATGCCCGGTGAACTTTTGTATTGGGAAAGTCATGCCCGGTGAACTTTTGTATTGGGAAAGTCATGCCCGGTGAACTTTTGTATTGGGAAAGTCATGCCCGATGAACTTTTGTACTGGGAAAGTCATGCCCGATGAACTTTTGTATTGGGAAAGTCATGCCCGGTGATCTTTTGTACTGGGAAAGTCATGCCCGGTGAACTTTTGTATGGGAAAAGTCATGCCCGGTGAACTTTTGTATGGGAAAAGTCATGCCCGGTGAACTTTTGTATTGGGAAAGTCATGCCCGGTGAACTTTTGTATTGGGAAAGTCATGCCCGGTCAACTTTTGTATTGGGAAAGTCATGCCCGGTGAACTTTTGTATTGGGAAAGTCATGCCCGGTGAACTTTTGTATGGGAAAAGTCATGCCCGGTGAACTTTTGTATGGGAAAAGTCATGCCCGGTGAACTTTTGTATTGGGAAAGTCATGCCCGGTGAACTTTTGTATTGGGAAAGTCATGCCCGGTCAACTTTTGTATTGGGAAAGTCATGCCCGGTGAACTTTTGTATTGGGAAAGTCATGCCCGGTGAACTTTTGTATGGGAAAAGTCATGCCCGGTGATCTTTTGTACTGGGAAAGTCATGCCCGGTGAACTTTTGTATTGGGAAAGTCATGCCCGGTGAACTTTTGTATTGGGAAAGTCATGCCCGGTGATCTTTTGTATTGTGAAAGTCATGCCCGGTGAACTTTTGTATTGGGAAAGTCATGCCCGGTGAACTTTTGTATTGGGAAAGTCATGCCCGGTGAACTTTTGTACTGGGAAAGTCATGCCCGGTGAACTTTTGTACTGGGAAAGTCATGCCCGGTGAACTTTTGTATTGGGAAAGTCATGCCCGGTCAACTTTTGTATGGGAAAAGTCATGCCCGGTGAACTTTTGTATTGGGAAAGTCATGCCCGGTGAACTTTTGTATTGGGAAAGTCATGCCCGGTGAACTTTTGTATTGGGAAAGTCATGCCCGGTGAACTTTTGTATTGGGAAAGTCATGCCCGATGAACTTTTGTACTGGGAAAGTCATGCCCGATGAACTTTTGTATTGGGAAAGTCATGCCCGGTGATCTTTTGTACTGGGAAAGTCATGCCCGGTGAACTTTTGTATGGGAAAAGTCATGCCCGGTGAACTTTTGTATGGGAAAAGTCATGCCCGGTGAACTTTTGTATTGGGAAAGTCATGCCCGGTGAACTTTTGTATTGGGAAAGTCATGCCCGGTCAACTTTTGTATTGGGAAAGTCATGCCCGGTGAACTTTTGTATTAGGAAAGTCATGCCCGGTGAACTTTTGTATGGGAAAAGTCATGCCCAGTGAACTTTTGTATTGGGAAAGTCATGCCCGGTGAACTTTTGTATGGGAAAAGTCATACCCGGTGAACTTTTCTATTGGGAAAGTCATGCCCGGTGATCTTTTGTACTGGGAAAGTCATGCCCGGTGAACTTTTGTATGGGAAAAGTCATGCCCGGTGAACTTTTGTATTGGGAAACTCATGCCCGGTGAACTTTTGTATTGGGAAACTCATGCCCGGTGAACTTTTGTATTGGGAAAGTCATGCCCGGTGAACTTTTGTATTGGGAAAGTCATGCCCGGTGAACTTTTGTATTGGGAAAGTCATGCCCGGTGACTTTTGTACTGGGAAAGTCATGCCCGGTGATCTTTTGTATTGGGAAAGTCATGCCCGGTGAACTTTTGTATTGGGAAAGTCATGCCCGGTGAACTTTTGTATTGGGAAAGTCATGCCCGGTGAACTTTTGTATTGGGAAAGTCATGCCCGGTGAACTTTTGTATGGGAAAAGTCATGCCCGGTGATCTTTTGTACTGGGAAAGTCATGCCCGGTGAACTTTTGTATTGGGAAAATCATGCCCGGTGAACTTTTGTATTGGGAAAGTCATGCCCGGTGATCTTTTGTACTGGGAAAGTCATGCCCGGTGAACTTTTGTACTGGGAAAGTCATGCCCGGTGAACTTTTGTATTGGGAAAGTCATGCCCGGTGAACTTTTGTATTGGGAAAGTCATGCCCGGTGAACTTTTGTATTGGGAAAGTCATGCCCGGTGAACTTTTGTATTGGGAAAGTCATGCCCGGTGAACTTTTGTACTGGGAAAGTCATGCCCGGTGAACTTTTGTATTGGGAAAGTCATGCCCGGTGATCTTTTGTACTGGGAAAGTCATGCCTGGTGAACTTTTGTATGGGAAAAGTTATGCCCGGTGAACTTTTGTATTGGGAAAGTCATGCCCGGTGATCTTTTGTACTGGGAAAGTCATGCCCGGTGAACTTTTGTATTGGGAAAGTCATGCCCGGTGAACTTTGGTATGGGAAAAGTCATGCCCGGTGAACTTTTGTATTGGGAAAGTCATGCCCGGTCAACTTTTGTATTGGGAAAGTCATGCCCGGTGATCTTTTGTCCTGGGAAAGTCATGCCCGGTGAACTTTTGCATTGGGAAAGTCATGCCCGGTGAACTTTTGTATTGGGAAAGTCATGCCCGGTGAACTTTTGTATTGGGAAAGTCATGCCCGGCGAACTTTTGTATTGGGAAAGTCATGCCCGGTGAACTTTTGTATTGGGAAAGTCATGCCCGGTGAACTTTTGTATTGGGAAAGTCATGCCCGGTGAACTTTTGTATGGGAAAAGTCATGCCCGGTCAACTTTTGTATTGGGAAAGTCATGCCCGGTGATCTTTTGTACTGGGAAAGTCATGCCCGGTGAACTTTTGCATGGGAAAAGTCATGCCCGGTCAACTTTTGTATTGGGAAAGTCATGCCCGGTGATCTTTTGTACTGGGAAAGTCATGCCCGGTGAACTTTTGTATGGGAAAAGTCATGCCCGGTCAACTTTTGTATTGGGAAAGTCATCTCCGGTGAACTTTTGTATTGGGAAAGTCATGCCCGGTGAACTTTTTTATGGGAAAAGTCATGCCCGGTCAACTTTTGTATTGGGAAAGTCATGCCCGGTGATCTTTTGTACTGGGAAAGTCAATCCCGGTGAACTTTTGTATGGGAAAAGTCATGCCCGGTGAACTTTTGTATGGGAAAAGTCATGCCCGGTGATCTTTTGTATGGGAAAAGTCATGCCCGGTGAACTTTTGTATTGGGAAAGTCATGCCCGGTGAACTTTTGTATTGGGAAAGTCATGCCCGGTGAACTTTTGTATTGGGAAAGTCATGCCCGGTGAACTTTTGTATTGGGAAAGTCATGCCCGGTCAACTTTTGTATTGGGAAAGTCATGCCCGGTGAACTTTTGTATGGGAAAAGTCATGCCCGGTGAACTTTTGTATTGGGAAAGTCATGCCCGGTGATCTTTTGTACTGGGAAAGTCATGCCCGGTGAACTTTTGTATTGGGAAAGTCATGCCCGGTGAACTTTTGTATGGGAAAAGTCATGCCCGGTGAACTTTTGTATTGGGAAAGTCATGCCCGGTGATCTTTTGTATTGGGAAAGTCATGCCCGGTGAACTTTTGTATTGGGAAAGTCATGCCCGGTGATCTTTTGTACTGGGAAAGTCATGCCCGGTGAACTTTTGTATGGGAAAAGTCATGCCCGGTGATCTTTTGTACTGGGAAAGTCATGCCCGGTGATCTTTTGTATTGGGAAAGTCATGCCCGGTGAACTTTTGTATTGGGAAAGTCATGCCCGGTGATCTTTTGTACTGGGAAAGTTATGCCCGGTGAACTTTTGTATGGGAAAAGTCATGCCCGGTGATCTTTTGTACTGGGAAAGTCATGCCCGGTGATCTTTTGTACTGGGAAAGTCATGCCCGGTCAACTTTTGTATTGGGAAAGTCATGCCCGGTGAACTTTTGTATGGGAAAAGTCATGCCCGGTGAACTTTTGTATTGGGAAAGTCATGCCCGGTGATGTTTTGTACTGGGAAAGTCATGCCCGGTGAACTTTTGTATTGGGAAAGTCATGCCCGGTGAACTTTTGTATTGGGAAAGTCATGCCCGGTGAACTTTTGTATTGGGAAAGTCATGCCCGGTGAACTTTTGTATTGGGAAAGTCATGCCCGGTGACCTTTTGTACTGGGAAAGTCATGCCCGGTGAACTTTTGTATGGGAAAAGTCATGCCCGGTGATCTTTTGTACTGGGAAAGTCATGCCCGGTGATCTTTTGTACTGGGAAAGTCATGCCCGGTCAACTTTTGTATTGGGAAAGTCATGCCCGGTGAACTTTTGTATGGGAAAAGTCATGCCCGGTGAACTTTTGTATTGGGAAAGTCATGCCCGGTGATCTTTTGTACTGGGAAAGTCATGCCCGGTGAACTTTTTGTACTGGGAAAGTCATGCCCGGTGAACTTTTGTATTGGGAAAGTCATGCCCGGTGAACTTTTATATTGGGAAAGTCATGCCCGGTGAACTTTTGTATTGGGAAAGTCATGCCTGGTCAACTTTTGTATTGGGAAAGTCATGCCCGGTGATCTTTTGTACTGGGAAAGTCATGCCCGGTGAACTTTTGTATTGGGAAAGTCATGGCCGGTCAACTTTTGTATTGGGAAAGTCATGCCCGGTCAACTTTTGTATTGGGAAAGTCATGCCCGGTCAACTTTTGTATTGGGAAAGTCATGCCCGGTGAACTTTTGTATTGGGAAAGTCATGCCCGGTGAACTTTTGTATTGGAAAAGTCATGCCCGGTGAAGTTTTGTATTGGGAAAGTCATGCCCGGTCAACTTTTGTATTGGGAAAGTCATGCCCGGTGATCTTTTGTACTGGGAAAGTCATGGCCGGTCAACTTTTGTATTGGGAAAGTCATGCCCGGTGAACTTTTGTATGGGAAAAGTCATGCCCGTTGAACTTTTGTATTGGGAAAGTCATGCCCGGTGATGTTTTGTACTGGGAAAGTCATGCCCGGTGAACTTTTGTATTGGGAAAGTCATGCCCGGTGAACTTTTGTATTGGGAAAGTCATGCCCGGTGAACTTTTGTATTGGGAAAGTCATGCCCGGTGAACTTTTGTATTGGGAAAGTCATGCCCGGTGACCTTTTGTACTGGGAAAGTCATGCCCGGTGAACTTTTGTATGGGAAAAGTCATGCCCGGTGATCTTTTGTACTGGGAAAGTCATGCCCGGTGATCTTTTGTACTGGGAAAGTCATGCCCGGTCAACTTTTGTATTGGGAAAGTCATGCCCGGTGAACTTTTGTATGGGAAAAGTCATGCCCGGTGAACTTTTGTATTGGGAAAGTCATGCCCGGTGATCTTTTGTACTGGGAAAGTCATGCCCGGTGAACTTTTGTACTGGGAAAGTCATGCCCGGTGAACTTTTGTATAGGGAAAGTCATGCCCGGTGAACTTTTATATTGGGAAAGTCATGCCCGGTGAACTTTTGTATTGGGAAAGTCATGCCTGGTCAACTTTTGTATTGGGAAAGTCATGCCCGGTGATCTTTTGTACTGGGAAAGTCATGCCCGGTGAACTTTTGTATTGGGAAAGTCATGGCCGGTCAACTTTTGTATTGGGAAAGTCATGCCCGGTCAACTTTTGTATTGGGATAGTCATGCCCGGTGAACTTTTGTATTGGGAAAGTCATGCCCGGTGAACTTTTGTATTGGGAAAGTCATGCCCGGTGAACTTTTGTATTGGAAAAGTCATGCCCGGTGAAGTTTTGTATTGGGAAAGTCATGGCCGGTCAACTTTTGTATTGGGAAAGTCATGCCCGGTGATCTTTTGTACTGGGAAAGTCATGCCCGGTGAACTTTTGTATTGGGAAAGTCATGCCCGGTGATCTTTTGTACTGGGAAAGTCATGCCCGGTGAACTTTTGTATTGGGAAAGTCATGCCCGGTGAACTTTTGTATTGGGAAATTCATGCCCGGTGAACTTTTGTATTGGGAAAGTCATGCCCGGTGAACTTTTGTATTGGAAAAGTCATGCCCGTCAACTTTTGTATTGGGAAAGTCATGCCCGGTGATCTTTTGTACTGGGAAAGTCATGCCCGGTCAACTTTTGTATTGGGAAAGTCATGCCCGGTGAACTTTTGTATTGGGAAAGTCATGCCCGGTGAACTTTTGTATTGGGAAAGTCATGCCCGGTGAACTTTTGTATTGGGAAAGTCATGCCCGGTGAACTTTTGTATGGGAAAAGTGATGCCCGGTGAACTTTTGTATTGGGAAAGTCATGCCCGGTCAACTTTTGTATTGGGAAAGTCATGCCCGGTGAACTTTTGTATTGGGAAAGTCATGCCCGGTGAACTTTTGTATTGGGAAAGTCATGCCCGGTGAACTTTTGTATTGGGAAAGTCATGCCCTGTCAACTTTTGTATTGGGAAAGTCATGCCCGGTGATCTTTTGTACTGGGAAAGTCATGCCCGGTCAACTTTTGTATTGGGAAAGTCATGCCCGGTGAACATTTGTATGGGAAAAATCATGCCCGGTGAACTTTTGTATTGGGAAAGTCATGCCCGGTGATCTTTTGTATTGGGAAAGTCATGCCCGGTGAACTTTTGTATTGGGAAAGTCATGCCCGGTGAACTTTTGTATGGGAAAAGTCATGCCCGGTGAACTTTTGTATTGGGAAAGTCATGCCCGGTCAACTTTTGTATTGGGAAAGTCATGCCCGGTGATCTTTTGTACTGGGAAAGTCATGCCCGGTGAACTTTTGTATTGGGAAAGTCATGCCCGGTCAACTTTTGTATTGGGAAAGTCATGCCCGGTGAACTTTTGTATTGGGAAAGTCATGCCCGGTGATCTTTTGTACTGGGAAAGTCAATCCCGGTGAACTTTTGTATGGGAAAAGTCATGCCCGGTGAACTTTTGTATGGGAAAAGTCATGCCCGGTGATCTTTTGTATGGGAAAAGTCATGTCCGGTGAATTTTTGTATTGGGAAAGTCATGCCCGGTGAACTTTTGTATTGGGAAAGTCATGCCCGGTCAACTTTTGTATTGGGAAAGTCATGCCCGGTGAACTTTTGTATGGGAAAAGTCATGCCCGGTGAACTTTTGTATTGGGAAAGTCATGCCCGGTGATCTTTTGTACTGGGAAAGTCATGCCCGGTGAACTTTTGTATTGGGAAAGTCATGCCCGGTGAACTTTTGTATGGGAAAAGTCATGCCCGGTGAACTTTTGTATTGGGAAAGTCATGCCCGGTGATCTTTTGTACTGGGGAAGTCATGCCCGGTGATCTTTTGTACTGGGAAAGTCATGCCCGGTGAACTTTTGTATGGGAAAAGTCATGCCCGGTGATCTTTTGTACTGGGAAAGTCATGCCCGGTGAACTTTTGTATGGGAAAAGTCATGCCCGGTCAACTTTTGTATTGGGAAAGTCATGCCCGGTGAACTTTTGTATGGGAAAAGTCATGCCCGGTGAACTTTTGTATTGGGAAAGTCATGCCCGGTGATCTTTTGTACTGGGAAAGTCATGCCCGGTCAACTTTTGTACTGGGAAAGTCATGCCCGGTGAACTTTTGTATGGGAAAAGTCATGCCCGGTGAACTTTTGTATTGGGAAAGTCATGCCCGGTGATCTTTTGTACTGGGAAAGTCATGCCCGGTGAACTTTTGTACTGGGAAAGTCATGCCCGGTGAACTTTTGTATTGGGAAAGTCATGCCCGGTGAACTTTTGTATTGGGAAAGTCATGCCCGGTGAACTTTTGTATTGGGAAAGTCATGCCCGGTCAACTTTTGTATTGGGAAAGTCATGTCCGGTGATCTTTTGTACTGGGAAAGTCATGCCCGGTGAACTTTTGTATTGGGAAAGTCATGCCCGGTCAACTTTTGTATTGGGAAAGTCATGCCCGGTGAATTTTTGTATTGGGAAAGTCATGCCCGGTGAACTTTTGTATTGGGAAAGTCATGCCCGGTGAACTTTTGTATTGGGAAAGTCATGCCCGGTGAACTTTTGTATTGGGAAAGTCATGCCCGGTCAACTTTTGTATTGGGAAAGTCATGCCCGGTCAACTTTTGTATTGGGAAAGTCATGCCCGGTGATCTTTTGTACTGGGAAAGTCATGCCCGGTGAACTTTTGTATTGGGAAAGTCATGCCCGGTGATCTTTTGTACTGGGAAAGTCATGCCCGGTGAACTTTTGTATTGGGAAAATCATGTCCGGTGAACTTTTGTATTGGGAAAGTCATGCCCGGTGAACTTTTGTATTGGGAAAGTCATGCCCGGTGAATTTTTGTATTGGAAAAGTCATGCCCGTCAACTTTTGTATTGGGAAAGTCATGCCCGGTGATCTTTTGTACTGGGAAAGTCATGCCCGGTCAACTTTTGTATTGGGAAAGTCATGCCCGGTCAACTTTTGTATTGGGAAAGTCATGCCCGGTGAACTTTTGTATTGGGAAAGTCATGCCCGGTGAACTTTTGTATTGGGGAAGTCATGCCCGGTGAACTTTTGTATTGGGAAAGTCATGCCCGGTGAACTTTTGTATGGGAAAAGTCATGCCCGGTGAACTTTTGTATTGGGAAAGTCATGCCCGGTGAACTTTTGTATTGGGAAAGTCATGCCCGGTGAACTTTTGTATTGGGAAAGTCATGTACGGTGAACTTTTGTATTGGGAAAGTCATGCCCGGTGAACTTTTGTATTGGGAAAGTCATGCCCTGTCAACTTTTGTATTGGGAAAGTCATGCCCGGTGATCTTTTGTACTGGGAAAGTCATGCCCGGTCAACTTTTGTATTGGGAAAGTCATGCCCGGTGAACATTTGTATGGGAAAAGTCATGCCCGGTGAACTTTTGTATTGGGAAAGTCATGCCCGGTGATCTTTTGTATTGGGAAAGTCATGCCCGGTGAACTTTTGTATTGGGAAAGTCATGCCCGGTGAACTTTTGTATGGGAAAAGTCATGCCCGGTGAACTTTTGTATTGGGAAAGTCATGCCCGGTCAACTTTTGTATTGGGAAAGTCATGCCCGGTGAACTTTTGTATGGAAAAGTCATGCCCGGTGAACTTTTGTATGGGAAAAGTCATGCCCGGTGAACTTTTGTATTGGGAAAGTCATGCCCGGTGAACTTTTGTATTGGGAAAGTCATGCCCGGTGAACTTTTGTATTGGGAAAGTCATGCCCGGTCAACTTTTGTATTGGGAAAGTCATGCCCGGTGAACTTTTGTATGGGAAAAGTCATGCCCGGTTAACTTTTGTATTGGGAAAGTCATGCCCGGTGAACTTTTGTACTGGGAAAGTCATGCCCGGTGATCTTTTGTACTGGGAAAGTCATGCCCGGTGAACTTTTGTATTGGGAAAGTCATGCCCGGTGAACTTTTGTATGGGGAAAAGTCATGCCCGGTGAACTTTTGTATGGGAAAAGTCATGCCCGGTGAACTTTTGTATTGGGAAAGTCATGCCCGGTGATCTTTTGTACTGGGAAAGTCATGCCCGGTGAACTTTTGTATTGGGAAAGTCATGCCCGGTCAACTTTTGTATTGGGAAAGTCATGCCCGGTGAACTTTTGTATTGGGAAAGTCATGCCCGGTGATCTTTTGTACTGGGAAAGTCATGCCCGGTCAACTTTTGTATTGGGAAAGTCATGCCCGGTGAACTTTTGTATTGGGAAAGTCATGCCCGGTGAACTTTTGTATTGGGAAAGTCATGCCCGGTGAACTTTTGTATTGGGAAAGTCATGCCCGGTGAACTTTTGTATGGGAAAAGTGATGCCCGGTGAACTTTTGTATTGGGAAAGTCATGCCCGGTCAACTTTTGTATTGGGAAAGTCATGCCCGGTGAACTTTTGTATTGGGAAAGTCATGCCCGGTGAACTTTTGTATTGGGAAAGTCATGCCCGGTGAACTTTTGTATTGGGAAAGTCATGCCCTGTCAACTTTTGTATTGGGAAAGTCATGCCCGGTGATCTTTTGTACTGTGAAAGTCATGCCCGGTCAACTTTTGTATTGGGAAAGTCATGCCCGGTGAACATTTGTATGGGAAAAATCATGCCCGGTGAACTTTTGTATTGGGAAAGTCATGCCCGGTGATCTTTTGTATTGGGAAAGTCATGCCCGGTGAACTTTTGTATTGGGAAAGTCATGCCCGGTGAACTTTTGTATGGGAAAAGTCATGCCCGGTGAACTTTTGTATTGGGAAAGTCATGCCCGGTCAACTTTTGTATTGGGAAAGTCATGCCCGGTGATCTTTTGTACTGGGAAAGTCATGCCCGGTGAACTTTTGTATTGGGAAAGTCATGCCCGGTCAACTTTTGTATTGGGAAAGTCATGCCCGGTGAACTTTTGTATTGGGAAAGTCATGCCCGGTGATCTTTTGTACTGGGAAAGTCAATCCCGGTGAACTTTTGTATGCGAAAAGTCATGCCCGGTGAACTTTTGTATGGGAAAAGTCATGCCCGGTGATCTTTTGTATGGGAAAAGTCATGTCCGGTGAATTTTTGTATTGGGAAAGTCATGCCCGGTGAACTTTTGTATTGGGAAAGTCATGCCCGGTCAACTTTTGTATTGGGAAAGTCATGCCCGGTGAACTTTTGTATGGGAAAAGTCATGCCCGGTGAACTTTTGTATTGGGAAAGTCATGCCCGGTGATCTTTTGTACTGGGAAAGTCATGCCCGGTGAACTTTTGTATTGGGAAAGTCATGCCCGGTGAACTTTTGTATGGGAAAAGTCATGCCCGGTGAACTTTTGTATTGGGAAAGTCATGCCCGGTGATCTTTTGTACTGGGGAAGTCATGCCCGGTGATCTTTTGTACTGGGAAAGTCATGCCCGGTGAACTTTTGTATGGGAAAAGTCATGCCCGGTGATCTTTTGTACTGGGAAAGTCATGCCCGGTGAACTTTTGTATGGGAAAAGTCATGCCCGGTCAACTTTTGTATTGGGAAAGTCATGCCCGGTGAACTTTTGTATGGGAAAAGTCATGCCCGGTGAACTTTTGTATTGGGAAAGTCATGCCCGGTGATCTTTTGTACTGGGAAAGTCATGCCCGGTCAACTTTTGTACTGGGAAAGTCATGCCCGGTGAACTTTTGTATGGGAAAAGTCATGCCCGGTGAACTTTTGTATTGGGAAAGTCATGCCCGGTGATCTTTTGTACTGGGAAAGTCATGCCCGGTGAACTTTTGTACTGGGAAAGTCATGCCCGGTGAACTTTTGTATTGGGAAAGTCATGCCCGGTGAACTTTTGTATTGGGAAAGTCATGCCCGGTGAACTTTTGTATTGGGAAAGTCATGCCCGGTCAACTTTTGTATTGGGAAAGTCATGTCCGGTGATCTTTTGTACTGGGAAAGTCATGCCCGGTGAACTTTTGTATTGGGAAAGTCATGCCCGGTCAACTTTTGTATTGGGAAAGTCATGCCCGGTGAATTTTTGTATTGGGAAAGTCATGCCCGGTCAACTTTTGTATTGGGAAAGTCATGCCCGGTGAACTTTTGTATTGGGAAAGTCATGCCCGGTGAACTTTTGTATTGGGAAAGTCATGCCCGGTCAACTTTTGTATTGGGAAAGTCATGCCCGGTCAACTTTTGTATTGGGAAAGTCATGCCCGGTGATCTTTTGTACTGGGAAAGTCATGCCCGGTGAACTTTTGTATTGGGAAAGTCATGCCCGGTGATCTTTTGTACTGGGAAAGTCATGCCCGGTGAACTTTTGTATTGGGAAAATCATGTCCGGTGAACTTTTGTATTGGGAAAGTCATGCCCGGTGAACTTTTGTATTGGGAAAGTCATGCCCGGTGAACTTTTGTATTGGAAAAGTCATGCCCGTCAACTTTTGTATTGGGAAAGTCATGCCCGGTGATCTTTTGTACTGGGAAAGTCATGCCCGGTCAACTTTTGTATTGGGAAAGTCATGCCCGGTCAACTTTTGTATTGGGAAAGTCATGCCCGGTGAACTTTTGTATTGGGAAAGTCATGCCCGGTGAACTTTTGTATTGGGGAAGTCATGCCCGGTGAACTTTTGTATTGGGAAAGTCATGCCCGGTGAACTTTTGTATGGGAAAAGTCATGCCCGGTGAACTTTTGTATTGGGAAAGTCATGCCCGGTGAACTTTTGTATTGGGAAAGTCATGCCCGGTGAACTTTTGTATTGGGAAAGTCATGCCCGGTGAACTTTTGTATTGGGAAAGTCATGCCCGGTGAACTTTTGTATTGGGAAAGTCATGCCCTGTCAACTTTTGTATTGGGAAAGTCATGCCCGGTGATCTTTTGTACTGGGAAAGTCATGCCCGGTCAACTTTTGTATTGGGAAAGTCATGCCCGGTGAACATTTGTATGGGAAAAGTCATGCCCGGTGAACTTTTGTATTGGGAAAGTCATGCCCGGTGATCTTTTGTATTGGGAAAGTCATGCCCGGTGAACTTTTGTATTGGGAAAGTCATGCCCGGTGAACTTTTGTATGGGAAAAGTCATGCCCGGTGAACTTTTGTATTGGGAAAGTCATGCCCGGTCAACTTTTGTATTGGGAAAGTCATGCCCGGTGAACTTTTGTATGGAAAAGTCATGCCCGGTGAACTTTTGTATGGGAAAAGTCATGCCCGGTGAACTTTTGTATTGGGAAAGTCATGCCCGGTGAACTTTTGTATTGGGAAAGTCATGCCCGGTGAACTTTTGTATTGGGAAAGTCATGCCCGGTCAACTTTTGTATTGGGAAAGTCATGCCCGGTGAACTTTTGTATGGGAAAAGTCATGCCCGGTTAACTTTTGTATTGGGAAAGTCATGCCCGGTGAACTTTTGTACTGGGAAAGTCATGCCCGGTGATCTTTTGTACTGGGAAAGTCATGCCCGGTGAACTTTTGTATTGGGAAAGTCATGCCCGGTGAACTTTTGTATGGGGAAAAGTCATGCCCGGTGAACTTTTGTATGGGAAAAGTCATGCCAGGTGAACTTTTGTATTGGGAAAGTCATGCCCGGTGATCTTTTGTACTGGGAAAGTCATGCCCGGTGAACTTTTGTATTGGGAAAGTCATGCCCGGTCAACTTTTGTATTGGGAAAGTCATGCCCGGTGAACTTTTGTATTGGGAAAGTCATGCCCGTGAAATTTTGTACTGGGAAAGTCATGCCCGGTGATCTTTTGTACTGGGAAAGTCATGCCCGGTGAACTTTTGTATGGGAAAAGTCATGCCCGGTGAACTTTTGTATTGGGAAAGTCATGCCCGGTGAACTTTTGTACTGGGAAAGTCATGCCCGGTGAACTTTTGTATGGGAAAAGTCAGGCCGGTGAACTTTTGTATTGGGAAAGTCATGCCCGGTGAACTTTTGTATTGGGAAAGTCATGCCCGGTGAACTTTTGTATTGGGAAAGTCATGCCCGGTGAACTTTTGTATTGGGAAAGTCATGCCCGGTGAACTTTTGTACTGGGAAAGTCATGCCCGGTGAACTTTTGTATTGGGAAAGTCATGCCCGGTGAACTTTTGTATTGGGAAAGTCATGCCCGGTGAACTTTTGTATTGGAAAAGTCATGCCCGGTGAACTTTTGTATTGGGAAAGTCATGCCCGGTGAATTTTTGTATGGGAAAAGTCATGCCCGGGGAACTTTTGTATGGGAAAAGTCATGCCCGGTGAACTTTTGTATGGGAAAAGTCATGCCCGGTGAACTTTTGTATTGGGAAAGTCATGCCCGGTGAACTTTTGTATGGGAAAAGTCATGCCCGGTGATCTTTTGTACTGGGAAAGTCATGCCCGGTGATCTTTTGTACTGGGAAAGTCATGCCCGCTGAACTTTTGTATTGGGAAAGTCATGCCCGGTGAACTTTTGTATTGGGAAAGTCATGCCCGGTGATCTTTTGTACTGGGAAAGTCATGCCCGGTGAACTTTTGTATTGTGAAAGTCATGCCCGGTGAACTTTTGTACTGGGAAAGTCATGCCCGGTGAACTTTTGTTTTGGGAAAGTCATGCCCGGTGAACTTTTGTACTGGGAAAGTCATGCCCGGTGAACTTTTGTATTGTGAAAGTCATGCCCGGTGAACTTTTGTACTGGGAAAGTCATGCCCGGTGAACTTTTGTATTGGGAAAGTCATGCCCGGTGAACTTTTGTACTGGGAAAGTCATGCCCGGTGAACTTTTGTATTGTGAAAGTCATGCCCGGTGAACTTTTGTACTGGGGAAGTCATGCCCGGTGAACTTTTGTATTGGGAAAGTCATGCCCGGTCAACTTTTGTATTGGGAAAGTCATGCCCGGTGAACTTTTGTATTGGGAAAGTCATTCCCGGTGAACTTTTGTATGGGAAAAGTCATGCCCGGTGAACTTTTGTATTGGGAAAGTCATGCCCGGTGAACTTATGTATTGGGAAAGTCATGCCCGGTGATCTTTTGTACTGGGAAAGTCATGCCCGGTGAACTTTTGAATTGGGAAAGTCATGCCCGGTCAACTTTTGTATTGGGAAAGTCATGCCCGGTGATCTTTTGTACTGGGAAAGTCCTGCCCGGTGAACTTTTGTATTGGAAAAGTCATGCCCGGTGAACTTTTGTATTGGGAAAGTCATGCCCGGTGAACTTTTGTATTGGGAAAGTCATGCCCGGTGAAATTTTGTATTGGGAAAGTCATGCCCGGTGAACTTTTGTATTGGGAAAGTCATGCCCGGTGAACTTTTGTATTGGGAAAGTCATGCCCGGTGAACTTTTGTGTTGGGAAAGTCATGCCCGGTGAACTTTTGTATTGGGAAAGTCATGCCCGGTGAACTTTTGTATTGGGAAAGTCATGCCCGGTGAACTTTTGTATTGGGAAAGTCATGCCCGGTGAACTTTTGTATTGGGAAAGTCATGCCCGGTGAACTTTTGTATTGGGAAAATCATGCCCGGTGAACTTTTGTACTGGGAAAGTCATGCCCGGTCAACTTTTGTACTGGGAAAGTCATGCCCGGTGAACTTTTGTATTGTGAAGGTCATGCCCGGTGAACTTTTGTACTGGGAAAGTCATGCCCGGTGAACTTTTGTATTGGGAAAGTCATGCCCGGTGAACTTTTGTATTGGGAAAGTCATGCCCGGTGAACTTTTGTATTGTGAAAGTCATGCCCGGTGAACTTTTGTACTGGGAAAGTCATGCCCGGTGATCTTTTGTACTGGGAAAGTCAAGCCCGGTCAATTTTTGTATTGGGAAAGTCATGCCCGGTGAACTTTTGTATTGGGAAAGTCATGCCCTGTCAACTTTTGTATTGGGAAAGTCATGCCCGGTGATCTTTTGTACTGGGAAAGTCATGCCCGGTCAACTTTTGTATTGGGAAAGTCATGCCCGGTGAACATTTGTATGGGAAAAATCATGCCCGGTGAACTTTTGTATTGGGAAAGTCATGCCCGGTGATCTTTTGTATTGGGAAAGTCATGCCCGGTGAACTTTTGTATTGGGAAAGTCATGCCCGGTCAACTTTTGTATTGGGAAAGTCATGCCCGGTGAACTTTTGTATTGGGAAAGTCATGCCCGGTGATCTTTTGTACTGGGAAAGTCAATCCCGGTGAACTTTTGTATGGGAAAAGTCATGCCCGGTGAACTTTTGTATGGGAAAAGTCATGCCCGGTGATCTTTTGTATGGGAAAAGTCATGTCCGGTGAATTTTTGTATTGGGAAAGTCATGCCCGGTGAACTTTTGTATTGGGAAAGTCATGCCCGGTCAACTTTTGTATTGGGAAAGTCATGCCCGGTGAACTTTTGTATGGGAAAAGTCATGCCCGGTGAACTTTTGTATTGGGAAAGTCATGCCCGGTGATCTTTTGTACTGGGAAAGTCATGCCCGGTGAACTTTTGTATTGGGAAAGTCATGCCCGGTGAACTTTTGTATGGGAAAATCATGCCCGGTGAACTTTTGTATTGGGAAAGTCATGCCCGGTGATCTTTTGTACTGGGGAAGTCATGCCCGGTGATCTTTTGTACTGGGAAAGTCATGCCCGGTGAACTTTTGTATGGGAAAAGTCATGCCCGGTGATCTTTTGTACTGGGAAAGTCATGCCCGGTGAACTTTTGTATGGGAAAAGTCATGCCCGGTCAACTTTTGTATTGGGAAAGTCATGCCCGGTGAACTTTTGTATGGGAAAAGTCATGCCCGGTGAACTTTTGTATTGGGAAAGTCATGCCCGGGGATCTTTTGTACTGGGAAAGTCATGCCCGGTCAACTTTTGTACTGGGAAAGTCATGCCCGGTGAACTTTTGTATGGGAAAAGTCATGCCCGGTGAACTTTTGTATTGGGAAAGTCATGCCCGGTGATCTTTTGTACTGGGAAAGTCATGCCCGGTGAACTTTTGTACTGGGAAAGTCATGCCCGGTGAACTTTTGTATTGGGAAAGTCATGCCCGGTGAACTTTTGTATTGGGAAAGTCATGCCCGGTGAACTTTTGTATTGGGAAAGTCATGCCCGGTCAACTTTTGTATTGGGAAAGTCATGTCCGGTGATCTTTTGTACTGGGAAAGTCATGCCCGGTGAACTTTTGTATTGGGAAAGTCATGCCCGGTCAACTTTTGTATTGGGAAAGTCATGCCCGGTGAATTTTTGTATTGGGAAAGTCATGCCCGGTCAACTTTTGTATTGGGAAAGTCATGCCCGGTGAACTTTTGTATTGGGAAAGTCATGCCCGGTGAACTTTTGTATTGGGAAAGTCATGCCCGGTCAACTTTTGTATTGGGAAAGTCATGCCCGGTCAACTTTTGTATTGGGAAAGTCATGCCCGGTGATCTTTTGTACTGGGAAAGTCATGCCCGGTGAACTTTTGTATTGGGAAAGTCATGCCCGGTGATCTTTTGTACTGGGAAAGTCATGCCCGGTGAACTTTTGTATTGGGAAAATCATGTCCGGTGAACTTTTGTATTGGGAAAGTCATGCCCGGTGAACTTTTGTATTGGGAAAGTCATGCCCGGTGAACTTTTGTATTGGAAAAGTCATGCCCGTCAACTTTTGTATTGGGAAAGTCATGCCCGGTGATCTTTTGTACTGGGAAAGTCATGCCCGGTCAACTTTTGTATTGGGAAAGTCATGCCCGGTCAACTTTTGTATTGGGAAAGTCATGCCCGGTGAACTTTTGTATTGGGAAAGTCATGCCCGGTGAACTTTTGTATTGGGGAAGTCATGCCCGGTGAACTTTTGTATTGGGAAAGTCATGCCCGGTGAACTTTTGTATGGGAAAAGTCATGCCCGGTGAACTTTTGTATTGGGAAAGTCATGCCCGGTGAACTTTTGTATTGGGAAAGTCATGCCCGGTGAACTTTTGTATTGGGAAAGTCATGCCCGGTGAACTTTTGTATTGGGAAAGTCATGCCCGGTGAACTTTTGTATTGGGAAAGTCATGCCCTGTCAACTTTTGTATTGGGAAAGTCATGCCCGGTGATCTTTTGTACTGGGAAAGTCATGCCCGGTCAACTTTTGTATTGGGAAAGTCATGCCCGGTGAACATTTGTATGGGAAAAGTCATGCCCGGTGAACTTTTGTATTGGGAAAGTCATGCCCGGTGATCTTTTGTATTGGGAAAGTCATGCCCGGTGAACTTTTGTATTGGGAAAGTCATGCCCGGTGAACTTTTGTATGGGAAAAGTCATGCCCGGTGAACTTTTGTATTGGGAAAGTCATGCCCGGTCAACTTTTGTATTGGGAAAGTCATGCCCGGTGAACTTTTGTATGGAAAAGTCATGCCCGGTGAACTTTTGTATGGGAAAAGTCATGCCCGGTGAACTTTTGTATTGGGAAAGTCATGCCCGGTGAACTTTTGTATTGGGAAAGTCATGCCCGGTGAACTTTTGTATTGGGAAAGTCATGCCCGGTCAACTTTTGTATTGGGAAAGTCATGCCCGGTGAACTTTTGTATGGGAAAAGTCATGCCCGGTTAACTTTTGTATTGGGAAAGTCATGCCCGGTGAACTTTTGTACTGGGAAAGTCATGCCCGGTGATCTTTTGTACTGGGAAAGTCATGCCCGGTGAACTTTTGTATTGGGAAAGTCATGCCCGGTGAACTTTTGTATGGGGAAAAGTCATGCCCGGTGAACTTTTGTATGGGAAAAGTCATGCCCGGTGAACTTTTGTATTGGGAAAGTCATGCCCGGTGATCTTTTGTACTGGGAAAGTCATGCCCGGTGAACTTTTGTATTGGGAAAGTCATGCCCGGTCAACTTTTGTATTGGGAAAGTCATGCCCGGTGAACTTTTGTATTGAGAAAGTCATGCCCGTGAAATTTTGTACTGGGAAAGTCATGCCCGGTGATCTTTTGTACTGGGAATGTCATGCCCGGTGAACTTTTGTATGGGAAAAGTCATGCCCGGTGAACTTTTGTATTGGGAAAGTCATGCCCGGTGAACTTTTGTACTGGGAAAGTCATGCCCGGTGAACTTTTGTATGGGAAAAGTCAGGCCGGTGAACTTTTGTATTGGGAAAGTCATGCCCGGTGAACTTTTGTATTGGGAAAGTCATGCCCGGTGAACTTTTGTATTGGGAAAGTCATGCCCGGTGAACTTTTGTATTGGGAAAGTCATGCCCGGTGAACTTTTGTACTGGGAAAGTCATGCCCGGTGAATTTTTGTATGGGAAAAGTCATGCCCGGGGAACTTTTGTATGGGAAAAGTCATGCCCGGTGAACTTTTGTATGGGAAAAGTCATGCCCGGTGAACTTTTGTATTGGGAAAGTCATGCCCGGTGAACTTTTGTATGGGAAAAGTCATGCCCGGTGATCTTTTGTACTGGGAAAGTCATGCCCGGTGATCTTTTGTACTGGGAAAGTCATGCCCGCTGAACTTTTGTATTGGGAAAGTCATGCCCGGTGAACTTTTGTATTGGGAAAGTCATGCCCGGTGATCTTTTGTACTGGGAAAGTCATGCCCGTTGAACTTTTGTATTGTGAAAGTCATGCCCGGTGAACTTTTGTACTGGGAAAGTCATGCCCGGTGAACTTTTGTTTTGGGAAAGTCATGCCCGGTGAACTTTTGTACTGGGAAAGTCATGCCCGGTGAACTTTTGTATTGTGAAAGTCATGCCCGGTGAACTTTTGTACTGGGAAAGTCATGCCCGGTGAACTTTTGTATTGGGAAAGTCATGCCCGGTGAACTTTTGTACTGGGAAAGTCATGCCCGGTGAACTTTTGTATTGTGAAAGTCATGCCCGGTGAACTTTTGTACTGGGAAAGTCATGCCCGGTGAACTTTTGTATTGGGAAAGTCATGCCCGGTGAACTTTTGTACTGGGAAAGTCATGCCCGGTGAACTTTTGTATTGTGAAAGTCATGCCCGGTGAACTTTTGTACTGGGGAAGTCATGCCCGGTGAACTTTTGTATTGGGAAAGTCATGCCCGGTCAACTTTTGTATTGGGAAAGTCATGCCCGGTGATCTTTTGTACTGGGAAAGTCCTGCCCGGTGAACTTTGTATTGGAAAAGTCATGCCCGGTGAACTTTTGTATTGGGAAAGTCATGCCCGGTGAACTTTTGTATTGGAAAGTCATGCCCGGTGAAATTTTGTATTGGGAAAGTCATGCCCGGTGAACTTTTGTATGGGAAAAGTCATGCCCGGTGAACTTTTGTATTGGGAAAGTCATGCCCGGTGAACTTATGTATTGGGAAAGTCATGCCCGGTGATCTTTTGTACTGGGAAAGTCATGCCCGGTGAACTTTTGAATTGGGAAAGTCATGCCCGGTCAACTTTTGTATTGGGAAAGTCATGCCCGGTGATCTTTTGTACTGGGAAAGTCCTGCCCGGTGAACTTTTGTATTGGAAAAGTCATGCCCGGTGAACTTTTGTATTGGGAAAGTCATGCCCGGTGAACTTTTGTATTGGGAAAGTCATGCCCGGTGAAATTTTGTATTGGGAAAGTCATGCCCGGTGAACTTTTGTATTGGGAAAGTCATGCCCGGTGAACTTTTGTATTGGGAAAGTCATGCCCGGTGAACTTTTGTATTGGGAAAGTCATGCCCGGTGAACTTTTGTATTGGGAAAGTCATGCCCGGTGAACTTTTGTATTGGGAAAGTCATGCCCGGTGAACTTTTGTATTGGGAAAGTCATGCCCGGTGAACTTTTGTATTGGGAAAGTCATGCCCGGTGAACTTTTGTATTGGGAAAATCATGCCCGGTGAACTTTTGTACTGGGAAAGTCATGCCCGGTCAACTTTTGTACTGGGAAAGTCATGCCCGGTGAACTTTTGTATTGTGAAGGTCATGCCCGGTGAACTTTTGTACTGGGAAAGTCATGCCCGGTGAACTTTTGTATTGGGAAAGTCATGCCCGGTGAACTTTTGTACTGGGAAAGTCATGCCCGGTGAACTTTTGTATTGTGAAAGTCATGCCCGGTGAACTTTTGTACTGGGAAAGTCATGCCCGGTGAACTTTTGTATTGGGAAAGTCATGCCCGGTCAACTTTTGTATTGGGAAAGTCATGCCCGGTGAACTTTTGTATTGGGAAAGTCATGCCCGGTGAACTTATGTATTGGGAAAGTCATGCCCGGTGATCTTTTGTACTGGGAAAGTCATGCCCGGTGAACTTTTGTATTGGGAAAGTCATGCCCGGTCAACTTTTGTATTGGGAAAGTCATGCCCGGTGATCTTTTGTACTGGGAAAGTCATGCCCGGTGAACTTTTGTATTGGGAAAGTCATGCCCGGTGAACTTTTGTATTGGGAAAGTCATGCCCGGTGAACTTTTGTATTGGGAAAGTCATGCCCGGTGAAATTTTGTATTGGGAAAGTCATGCCCGGTGAACTTTTGTATTGGGAAAGTCATGCCCGGTGAACTTTTGTATTGGGAAAGTCATGCCCGGTGAACTTTTGTATTGGGAAAGTCATGCCCGGTGAACTTTTGTATTGGGAAAGTCATGCCCGGTGAACTTTTGTATTGGGAAAGTCATGCCCGGTGAACTTTTGTATTGGGAAAATCATGCCCGGTGAACTTTTGTACTGGGAAAGTCATGCCCGGTCAACTTTTGTACTGGGAAAGTCATGCCCGGTGAACTTTTGTACTGGGAAAGTCATGCCCGGTCAACTTTTGTATTGGGAAAGTCATGCCCGGTGATCTTTTGTACTGGGAAAGTCATGCCCGGTGAACTTTTGTATTGGGAAAGTCATGGCCGGTGAACTTTTGTACTGGGAAAGTCATGCCCGGTTAACTTTTGTATTGGGAAAGTTATGCCCGGTGAACTTTTGTATTGGGAAAGTCATGCCCGGTGAACTTTTGTATTGGGAAAGTCATGCCCGGTGAACTTTTGTATGGGAAAAGTCATGCCCGGTGAACTTTTGTATTGGGAAAGTCATGCCCGGTGAACTTTTGTATTGGGAAAGTCATGCCCGGTCAACTTTTGTATTGGGAAAGTCATGCCCTGTGATCTTTTGTACTGGGAAAGTCATGCCCGGTGAACTTTTGTATGGGAAAAGTCATGCCCGGTGAACTTTAGTATTGGGAAAGTTCATGCCCGGTGAACTTTTGTATGGGAAAAGTAATGCCCGGTGATCTTTTGTACTGGGAAAGTCATGCCCGGTGAACTTTTGTATTGGGAAAGTCATGCCCGGTCAACTTTTGTATTGGGAAAGTCATGCCCGGTGATCTTTTGTACTGGAAAAGTCATGCCCGGTGAACTTTTGTATGGGAAAAGTCATGCCCGGTGAACTTTTGTATTGGAAAAGTCATGCCCGGTGAACTTTTGTATTGGGAAAGTCATGCCCGGTGAACTTTTGTATGGGAAAAGTCATGCCCGGTGAACTTTTGTATTGGGAAAGTCATGCCCGGTGAACTTTTGTATGGGAAAAGTCATGCCCGGTGAACTTTTGTACTGGGAAAGTCATGCCCGGTGAACTTTTGTACTGGGAAAGTCATGCCCGGTGAACTTTTGTACTGGGAAAGTCATGCCCGGTCAACTTTTGTATTGGGAAAGTCATGCCCGGTGATCTTTTGTACTGGGAAAGTCATGCCCGGTGAACTTTTGTATTGGGAAAGTCATGCCCGGTGAACTTTTGTATTGGGAAAGTCATGCCCGGTGAACTTTTGTATTGGGAAAGTCATGCCCGGTGAACTTTTGTATGGGAAAAGTCATGCCCGGTGAACTTTTGTATTGGGAAAGTCATGCCCGGTGAACTTTTGTATTGGGAAAGTCATGCCCGGTCAACTTTTGTATTGGGAAAGTCATGCCCGGTGATCTTTTGTACTGGGAAAGTCATGCCCGGTGAACTTTTGTATGGGGAAAAGTCATGCCCGGTGAACTTTTGAATTGGGAAAGTCATGCCCGGTGAACTTTTGTATGGGAAAAGTCATGCCCGGTGATCTTTTGTACTGGGAAAGTCAGCCCGGTGAACTTTTGTATTGGGAAAGTCATGCCCGGTCAACTTTTTTATTGGGAAAGTCATGCCCGGTGATCTTTTGTACTGGGAAAGTCATGCCCGGTGAACTTTTGTATGGGAAAAGTCATGCCCGGTGAACTTTTGTATTGGGAAAGTCATGCCCGGTGAACTTTTGTATTGGGAAAGTCATGCCCGGTGATCTTTTGTACTGGGAAAGCCATGCCCGGTCAACTTTTGTATGGGAAAAGTCATGCCCGGTGAACTTTTGTATTGGGAAATTCATGCCGGTGAACTTTTGTATTGGGAAAGTCATGCCCGGTGAACTTTTGTATGGGAAAAGTCATACCCGGTGAACTTTTTGTATTGGGAAAGTCATGCCCGGTGAACTTTTGTATTGGGAAAGTCATGCCCGGTGAACTTTTGTATTGGGAAAGTCATGCCCGGTCAACTTTTGTATTTGGAAAGTCATGCCCGGTGAACTTTTGTATTGGGAAATTCATGCCCGGTGAACTTTTGTATTGGGAAAGTCATGCCCGGTGAACTTTTGTATTGGGAAAGTCATGCCCGGTGAACTTTTGTATTGGGAAAGTCATGCCCGGTGAACTTTTGTATTGGGAAAGTCATGCCCGGTGATCTTTTGTACTGGGAAAGTCATGCCCGGTGATCTTTTATACTGGGAAAGTCATGCCCGGTCAACTTTTGTATTGGGAAAGTCATGCCCGGTGATCTTTTGTACTAGGAAAGTCATGCCCGGTGAACTTTTGTATTGGGAAAGTCATGCCCGGTGAACTTTTGTATTGGGAAAGTCATGCCCGGTGAACTTTTGTATTGGGAAAGTCATGCCCGGTGAACTTTTGTATTGGGAAAGTCATGCCCGGTGAACTTTTGTATTGGGAAAGTCATGCCCGGTGAACTTTTGTATTGGGAAAGTCATGCCCGGTGAACTTTTGTATTGGGAAAGTCATGCCCGGTGAACTTTTGTATTGGGAAAATCATGCCCGGTGAACTTTTGTATTGGGAAAGTCATGCCCGGTGAACTTTTGTATTGGGAAAATCATGCCCGGTGAACTTTTGTACTGGGAAAGTCATACCCGGTCAACTTTTGTGCTGGGAAAGTCATGCCCGGTGAACTTTTGTACTGGGAAAGTCATGCCCGGTCAACTTTTGTATTGGGAAAGTCATGCCCGGTGATCTTTTGTACTGGGAAAGTCATGCCCGGTAAACTTTTGTATTGGGAAAGTCATGCCCGGTGAACTTTTGTACTGGGAAAGTCATGCCCGGTGAACTTTTGTATTGGGAAAGTCATGCCCGGTGAACTTTTGTATTGGGAAAGTCATGCCCGGTGAACTTTTGTATTGGGAAAGTCATGCCCGGTGAACTTTTGTATGGGAAAAGTCATGCCCGGTGAACTTTTGTATTGGGAAAGTCATGCCCGGTGAACTTTTGTATTGGGAAAGTCATGCCCGGTCAACTTTTGTATTGGGAAAGTCATGCCCTGTGATCTTTTGTACTGGGAAAGTCATGCCCGGTGAACTTTTGTATGGGAAAAGTCATGCCCGGTGAACTTTTGTATTGGGAAAGGCATGCCCGGTGAACTTTTGTAAGGGAAAAGTCATGCCCGGTGATCTTTTGTACTGGGAAAGTCATGCCCGGTGAACTTTTGTATGGGGAAAGTCATGCCCGGTGAACTTTTGTATTGGGAAAGTCATGCCCGGTGAACTTTTGTATGGGAAAAGTCATGCCCGGTGAACTTTTGTATTGGGAAAGTCATGCCCGGTGAACTTTTGTATGGGAAAAGTCATGCCCGGTGAACTTTTGTATTGGGAAAGTCATGCCCGGTGAACTTTTGTATGGGAAAAGTCATGCCCGGTGAACTTTTGTACTGGGAAAGTCATGCCCGGTCAACTTTTGTACTGGGAAAGTCATGCCCGGTGAACTTTTGTACTGGGAAAGTCATGCCCGGTCAACTTTTGTATTGGGAAAGTCGTGCCCGGTGATCTTTTGTACTGGGAAGTCATGCCCGGTGAACTTTTGTATTGGGAAAGTCATGCTCGGTGAACTTTTGTACTGGGAAAGTCATGCCCGGTGAACTTTTGTATTGGGAAAGTCATGCCCGGTGAACTTTTGTATTGGGAAAGTCATGCCCGGTGAATTTTGTATTGGGGAAAGTCATGCCCGGTGAACTTTTGTATGGGAAAAGTCATGCCCGGTGAACTTTTGTATTGGGAAAGTCATGCCCGGTGAACTTTTGTATTGGGAAAGTCATGCCCGGTCAACTTTTGTATTGGGAAAGTCATGCCCGGTGATCTTTTGTACTGGGAAAGTCATGCCCGGTGAACTTTTGTATGGAAAAGTCATGCCCGGTGAACTTTTGTATTGGGAAAGTCATGCCCGGTGAACTTTTGTATGGGAAAAGTCATGCCCGGTGATCTTTGTACTGGGAAAGTCATGCCCGGTGAACTTTTGTATTGGGAAAGTCATGCCCGGTCAACTTTTTTATTGGGAAAGTCATTCCCGGTGATCTTTTGTACTGGGAAAGTCATGCCCGGTGAACTTTTGTATGGGAAAAGTCATGCCCGGTGAACTTTTGTATGGGAAAAGTCATGCCCGGTGAACTTTTGTATTGGGAAAGTCATGCCCGGTGAACTTTTGTATTGGGAAAGTCATGCCCGGTGATCTTTTGTACTGGGAAAGTCATGCCCGGTCAACTTTTGTATGGGAAAAGTCATGCCCGGTGAACTTTTGTATTGGGAAATTCATGCCCGGTGAACTTTTGTATTGGGAAAGTCATGCCCGGTGAACTTTTGTATTGGGAAAGTCATGCCCGGTGAACTTTTGTATTGGGAAGGTCATGCCCGGTGATCTTTTGTACTGGGAAAGTCATGCCCGGTGAACTTTTGTATTGGGAAAGTCATGCCCGGTCAACTTTTGTATTGGGAAAGTCATGCCCGGTGATCTTTTGTACTGGAAAAGTCATGCCCGGTGAACTTTTGTATTGGGAAAGTCATGCCCGGTGAACTTTTGTATTGGGAAAGTCATGCCCGGTGAACTTTTGTATTGGGAAAGTCATGCCCGGTGAACTTTTGTATTGGGAAAGTCATGCCCGGTGAACTTTTGTATTGGGAAAGTCATGCCCGGTGAACTTTTGTATTGGGAAAGTCATGCCCGGTGATCTTTTGTACTGGGAAAGTCATGCCCGGTGTACTTTTGTATTGGGAAAGTCATGCCCGGTGAACTTTTGTACTGGGAAGTCATGCCCGGTGAACTTTTGTATTGGGAAAGTCATGCCCGGTGAACTTTTGTATTGGGAAAGTCATGCCCGGTGAACTTTTGTACTGGGAAAGTCATGCCCGGTCAACTTTTGTACTGGGAAAGTCATGCCCGGTGAACTTTTGTACTGGGAAAGTCATGCCCGGTCAACTTTTGTATTGGGAAAGTCATGCCCGGTGATCTTTTGTACTGGGAAAGTCATGCCCGGTGAACTTTTGTATTGGGAAAGTCATGCCCGGTGAACTTTTGTACTGGGAAAGTCATGCCCGGTGAACTTTTGTATTGGGAAAGTCATGCCCGGTGAACTTTTGTATTGGGAAAGTCATGCCCGGTGAACTTTTGTATTGGGAAAGTCATGCCCGGTGAACTTTTGTATGGGAAAAGTCATGCCCGGTGAACTTTTGTATTGGGAAAGTCATGCCCGGTGAACTTTTGTATTGGGAAAGTCATGCCCGGTCAACTTTTGTATTGGGAAAGTCATGCCCTGTGATCTTTTGTACTGGGAAAGTCATGCCCGGTGAACTTTTGTATGGGAAAAGTCATGCCCGGTGAACTTTTGTATTGGGATAGTCATGCCCGGTGAACTTTTGTATGGGAAAAGTCATGCCCGGTGATCTTTTGTACTGGGAAAGTCATGCCCGGTGAACTTTTGTATGGGGAAAGTCATGCCCGGTGAACTTTTGTATTGGGAAAGTCATGCCCGGTGATCTTTTGTACTGGGAAAGTCATGCCCGGTGAACTTTTGTATGGGAAAAGTCATGCCCGGTGAACTTTTGTATTGGGAAAGTCATGCCCGGTGAACTTTTGTATGGGAAAAGTCATGCCCGGTGATCTTTTGTACTGGGAAAGTCATGCCCGGTGAACTTTTGTATTGGGAAAGTCATGCCCGGTCAACTTTTTTATTGGGAAAGTCATGCCCGGTGATCTTTTGTACTGGGAAAGTCATGCCCGGTGAACTTTTGTATGGGAAAAGTCATGCCCGGTGAACTTTTGTATTGGGAAAGTCATGCCCGGTGAACTTTTGTATTGGGAAAGTCATGCCCGGTGATCTTTTGTACTGGGAAAGTCATGCCCGGTCAACTTTTGTATGGGAAAAGTCATGCCCGGTGAACTTTTGTATTGGGAAATTCATGCCCGGTGAACTTTTGTATTGGGAAAGTCATGCCCGGTGAACTTTTGTATTGGGAAAGTCATGCCCGGTGAACTTTTGTATTGGGAAAGTCATGCCCGGTGAACATTTGTATTGGGAAAGTCATGCCCGGTGATCTTTTGTACTGGGAAAGTCATGCCCGGTGAACTTTTGTATTGGGAAAGTCATGCCCGGTCAACTTTTGTATTGGGAAAGTCATGCCCGGTGATCTTTTGTACTGGAAAAGTCATGCCCGGTGAACTTTTGTATTGGCAAAGTCATGCCCGGTGAACTTTTGTATTGGGAAAGTCATGCCCGGTGAACTTTTGTATTGGGAAAGTCATGCCCGGTGAACTTTTGTATTGGGAAAGTCATGCCCGGTGAACTTTTGTATTGGGAAAGTCATGCCCGGTGAACTTTTGTATTGGGAAAGTCATGCCCGGTCAACTTTTGTATTGGGAAAGTCATGCCCGGTGAACTTTTGTATTGGGAAAGTCATGCCCGGTGAACTTTTGCACTGGGAAAGTCATGCCCGGTCAACTTTTGTACTGGGAAAGTTATGCCCGGTGAACTTTTGTACTGGGAAAGTCATGCCCGGTCAACTTTTGTATTGGGAAAAGTCATGCCCGGTCAACTTTTGTATTTGGAAAGTCATGCCCGGTGATCTTTTGTACTGGGAAAGTCATGCCCGGTGAACTTTTGTATTGGGAAAGTCATGCCCGGTCAACTTGTGTATTGGGAAAGTCATGCCCGGTCAACTTTTGTATTGGGAAAATCATGCCCGGTCAACTTTTGTATTGGGAAAGTCATGCCCGGTGAACTTTTGTATTGGGAAAGTCATGCCCGGTCAACTTTTGTATTGGGAAAGTCGTGCCCGGTCAACTTTTGTATTGGGAAAGTCATGCCCGGTGATCTTTTGTATTGGAAAAGTCATGCCCGGTGAACTTTTGTATTGGGAAAGTCATGCCCGGTGAACTTTTGTATTGGGAAAGTCATGCCCGGTGAACTTTTGTATTGGGAAAGTCATGCCCGGTGATCTTTTGTACTGGGAAAGTCATGCCCGGTGAACTTTTGTATGGGAAAAGTCATGCCCGGTGAACTTTTGTATGGGAAAAGTCATGCCCGGTGAACTTTTGTATTGGGAAAGTCATGCCCGGTGAACTTTTGTATTGGGAAAGTCGTGCCCGGTGAACTTTTGTATGGGAAAAGTCATGCCCGGTGAACTTTTGTATGGGAAAAGTCATGCCCGGTGAACTTTTGTATTGGGAAAGTCATGCCCGGTCAACTTTTGTATTGGGAAAGTCATGCCCGGTGATCTTTTGTACTGGGAAAGTCATGCCCGGTGAACTTTTGTATTGGGAAAGTCATGCCCGGTGAACTTTTGTATTGGGAAAGTCATGCCCGGTGAACTTTTGTATTGGGAAAGTCATGCCCGGTGAACTTTTGTATTGGGAAAGTCATGCCCGGTGAACTTTTGTATTGGGAAAGTCATGCCCGGTGAACTTTTGTATTGGGAAAGTCATGCCCGGTGAACTTTTGTATTGGGAAAGTCATGCCCGGTGATCTTTTGTATTGGGAAAGTCATGCCCGGTCAACTTTTGTATTGGGAAAGTCATGCCCGGTGATCTTTTGGACTGGGAAAGTCATGCCCGGTGAACTTTTGTATTGGGAAAGTCATGCCCGGTGAACTTTTGTATTGGGAAAGTCATGCCCGGTGAACTTTTGTATGGGAAAAGTCATGCCCGGTGAACTTTTGTATGGGAAAAGTCATGCCCGGTGAACTTTTGTATTGGGAAAGTCATGCCCGGTGATCTTTTGTACTGGGAAAGTCATGCCCGGTGAACATTTGAATTGGGAAAGTCATGCCCGGTCAACTTTTGTATTGGGAAAGTCATGCCCGGTGAACTTTTGTATTGGGAAAGTCATGCCCGGTGAACTTTTGTACTGGGAAAGTCATGCCCGGTGATCTTTTGTACTGGGAAAGTCATGCCCGGTGAACTTTTGTATTGGGAAAGTCATGCCCGGTGAACTTTTGTATGGGAAAAGTCATGCCCGGTGAACTTTTGTATTGGGAAAGTCATGCCCTTTCAACTTTTGTATTGGGAAAGTCATGCCCGGTGAACTTTTGTATTGGGAAAGTCATGCCCGGTGATCTTTTGTACTGGGAAAGTCATGCCCGGTGAACTTTTGTATGGGAAAAGTCATGCCCGGTGATCTTTTGTACTGGGAAAGTCATGCCCGGTGATCTTTTGTACTGGGAAAGTCATGCCCGGTCAACTTTTGTATTGGGAAAGTCATGCCCGGTGATCTTTTGTACTGGGAAATTCATGCCCGGTGAACTTTTGTACTGGGAAAGTCATGCCCGGTGAACTTTTGTATTGGGAAAGTCATGCCCAGTGAACTTTTGTATTGGGAAAGTCATGCCCGGTGAACATTTGTATTGGGAAAGTCATGCCCGGTGATCTTTTGTACTGGGAAAGTCATGCCCGGTGAACTTTTGTATTGGGAAAGTCATGCCCGGTCAACTTTTGTATTGGGAAAGTCATGCCCGGTGAACTTTTGTACTGGGAAAGTCATGCCCGGTCAACTTTTGTACTGGGAAAGTCATGCCCGGTGAACTTTTGTATTGGGAAAGTCATGCCCGGTGAACTTTTGTATTGGGAAAGTCATGCCCGGTGATCTTTTGTACTGGGAAAGTCATGCCCGGTGAACTTTTGTATGGAAAAAGTCATGCCCGGTGAACTTTTGTATTGGGAAAGTCATGCCCGGTGAACTTTTGTACTGGGAAAGTCATGCCCGGTGAACTTTTGTATTGGGAAAGTCATGCCCGGTGAACTTTTGTATTGGGAAAGTCATGCCCGGTGATCTTTTGTACTGGGAAAGTCATGCCCGGTGAACTTTTGTATTGGGAAAGTCATGCCCGGTGATCTTTTGTACTGGGAAAGTCATGCCCGGTGAACTTTTGTATGGGAAAAGTCATGCCCGGTGAACTTTTGTACTGGGAAAGTCATGCCCGGTGATCTTTTGTACTGGGAAAGTCATGCCCGGTCAACTTTTGTATTGGGAAAGTCATGCCCTGTGATCTTTTGTACTGGAAAAGTCATGCCCGGTGAACTTTTGTATTGGAAAAGTCATGCCCGGTGAACTTTTGTATTGGGAAAGTCATGCCCGGTGAACTTTTGTATTGGGAAAGTCATGCCCGGTGAAATTTTGTATTGGGAAAGTCATGCCCGGTGATCTTTTGTACTGGGAAAGTCATGCCCGGTGAACTTTTGTATTGGGAAAGTCATGCCCGGTCAACTTTTGTATTGGGAAAGTCATGCCCGGTGAACTTTTGTACTGGGAAATTCATGCCCGGTCAACTTTTGTACTGGGAAAGTCATGCTCGGTGAACTTTTGTATTGGGAAAGTCATGCCCGGTGAACTTTTGTATTGGGAAAGTCATGCCCGGTGAACTTTTGTATTGGGAAAGTCATGCCCGGTCAACTTTTGTATTGGGAAAGTCATGCCCAGTCAACTTTTGTATTGGGAAAGTCATTCCCGGTGAACTTTTGTATTGGGAAAGTCATGCCCGGTCAACTTTTGTATTGGGAAAGTCATGCCCGGTGAACTTTTGTATTGGGAAAGTCATGCCCGGTGAACTTTTGTGTTGGGAAAGTCATGACCGGTGAACCTTTGCATTGGGAAAGTCATGCCCGGTGAACTTTTGTATTGGGAAAGTCATGCCCGGTCAACTTTTGTATTGGGAAAGTCATGCCCGGTCAACTTTTGTATTGGGAAAGTCATGCCCGGTCAACTTTTGTATTAGGAAAGTCATGCCCGGTGAACTTTTGTACTGGGAAAGTCATGCCCGGTGAACTTTTGTATTGGGAAAGACATGCCCGGTGAACTTTTGTACTGGGAAAGTCATGCCCGGTGAACTTTTGTATTGGGAAAGTCATGCCCGGTGAACTTTTGTATGGGAAAAGTCATGCCCGGTGAACTTTTGTATGGGAAAAGTCATGCCCGGTGAACTTTTGTATTGGGAAAGTAATGCCCGGTGATCTTTTGTACTGGGAAAGTCATGCCCGGTGAACATTTGTATTGGGAAAGTCATGCCCGGTGATCTTTTGTATTGGGAAAGTCATGCCCGGTGAACTTTTGTATTGGGAAAGTCATGCCCGGTGAACTTTTGTATTGGGAAAGTCATGCCCGGTGAACTTTTGTATTGGGAAAGACATGCCCGGCGAACTTTTGTACTGGGAAAGGCATGCCCGGTGAACTTTTGTATTGGGAAAGTCATGCCCGGTGAACTTTTGTATTGGGAAAGTCATGCCCGGTGAACTTTTGTATTGGGAAAGTCATGCCCGGTGAACTTTTGTATTGGGAAAGTCATGCCCGGTGAACTTTTGTATTGGGAAAGTCATGCCCGGTGAACTTTTGTATGGGAAAAGTCATGCCCGGTGAACTTTTGTATTGGGAAAGTCATGCCCGGTGAACTTTTGTATGGGAAAAGTCATTCCCGGTGAACTTTTGTATTGGGAAAGTCATGCCCGGTGATCTTTTGTACTGGGAAAGTCATGCCCGGTGAACTTTTGTATGGGAAAAGTCATGCCCGGTGATCTTTTGTACTGGGAAAGTCATGCCCGGTGATCTTTTGTACTGGGAAAGTCATGCCCGGTCAACTTTTGTATTGGGAAAGTCATGCCCGGTGATCTTTTGTACTGGGAAAGTCATGCCCGGCGAACTTTTGTACTGGGAAAGTCATGCCCGGTGAACTTTTGTATTGGGAAAGTCATGCCCGGTGAACTTTTGTATTGGGAAAGTCATGCCCGGTGAACTTTTGTATTGGGAAAGTCATGCCCGGTGAACTTTTGTATTGGGAAATTCATGCCCGGTCAACTTTTGTATTGGGAAAGTCATGCCCGGTCAACTTTTGTATTGGGAAAGTCATGCCCGGTCAACTTTTGTATTGGGAATGTCATGCCCGGTGAACTTTTGTATTGGGAAAGTCATGCCCGGTCAACTTTTGTATTGGGAAAGTCATGCCCGGTCAACTTTTGTATTGGGAAAGTCATGCCCGGTGAACTTTTGTATTGGGAAAGTCATGCCCGGTGAACTTTTGTATTGCAAAAGTCATGCCCGGTGAACTTTTGTATTGGGAAAGTCATGCCCGGTCAACTTTTGTATTGGGAAAGTCATGCCCGGTCAACTTTTGTATTGGGAAAGTCATGCCCGGTCAACTTTTGTATTAGGAAAGTCATGCCCGGTGAACTTTTGTACTGGGAAAGTCATGCCCGGTGATCTTTTGTATTGGGAAAGCCATGCCCGGTGAACTTTTGTACTGGGAAAGTCATGCCCGGTCAACTTTTGTATTGGGAAAGTCATGCCCGGTGAACTTTTGTATTGGGAAAGTCATGCCCGGTGAACTTTTGTGTTGGGAAAGTCATGCCCGGTGAACTTTTGTATTGGGAAAGTCATGCCCGGTGAACTTTTGTATTGGGAAAGTCATGCCCGGTCAACTTTTGTATTGGGAAAGTCATGCCCGGTCAACTTTTGTATTGGGAAAGTCATGCCCGGTCAACTTTTGTATTAGGAAAGTCATGCCCGGTGAACTTTTGTACTGGGAAAGTCATGCCCGGTGAACTTTTGTATTGGGAAAGTCATGCCCGGTCAACTTTTGTATTAGGAAAGTCATGCCCGGTGAACTTTTGTACTGGGAAAGTCATGCCCGGTGAACTTTTGTATTGGGAAAGACATGCCCGGTGAACTTTTGTACTGGGAAAAGTCATTCGCGGTGAACTTTTGTATTGGGAAAGTCATGCCCGGTGATCTTTTGTACTGGAAAAGTCATGCCCGGTGAACTTTTGTATGGGAAAAGTCATGCCCGGTGATCTTTTGTACTGGGAAAGTCATGCCCGGTGATCTTTTGTACTGGGAAAGTCATGCCCGGTCAACTTTTGTATTGGGAAAGTCATGCCCGGTGATCTTTTGTACTGGGAAAGTCATGCCCGGCGAACTTTTGTACTGGGAAAGTCATGCCCGGTGAACTTTTGTATTGGGAAAGTCATGCCCGTTGAACTTTTGTATTGGGAAAGTCATGCCCGGTGAACTTTTGTATTGGGAAAGTCATGCCCGGTGAACTTTTGTATTGGGAAATTCATGCCCGGTCAACTTTTGTATTGGGAAAGTCATGCCCGGTCAACTTTTGTATTGGGAAAGTCATGCCCGGTCAACTTTTGTATTGGGAATGTCATGCCCGGTGAACTTTTGTATTGGGAAAGTCATGCCCGGTCAACTTTTGTATTGGGAAAGTCATGCCCGGTCAACTTTTGTATTGGGAAAGTCATGCCCGGTGAACTTTTGTATTGGGAAAGTCATGCCCGGTGAACTTTTGTATTGCAAAAGTCATGCCCGGTGAACTTTTGTATTGGGAAAGTCATGCCCGGTCAACTTTTGTATTGGGAAAGTCATGCCCGGTCAACTTTTGTATTGGGAAAGTCATGCCCGGTCAACTTTTGTATTAGGAAAGTCATGCCCGGTGAACTTTTGTACTGGGAAAGTCATGCCCGGTGATCTTTTGTATTGGGAAAGACATGCCCGGTGAACTTTTGTACTGGGAAAGTCATGCCCGGTGAACTTTTGTATTGGGAAAGTCATGCCCGGTCAACTTTTGTATTGGGAAAGTCATGCCCGGTCAACTTTTGTACTGGGAAAGTCATGCCCGGTGATCTTTTGTACTGGGAAAGTCATGACCGGTGAACTTTTGTATGGGAAAAGTCATGCCCGGTGTATTTTGTATTGGGAAAGTCATGCCCGGTGAACTTTTGTATTGGGAAAGTCATGCCCGGTGAACTTTTGTACTGGGAAAGTCATGCCCGGTCAACTTTTGTATTGGGAAAGTCATGCCCGGTGATCTTTTGTACTGGGAAAGTCATGCCCGGTGAACTTTTGTACTGGGAAAGTCATGCCCGGTGAACTTTTGTATTGGGAAAGTCATGCCCGGTGAACTTTTGTATTGGGAAAGTCATGCCCGGTGAACTTTTGAATTGGGAAAGTCATGCCCGGTGAACTTTTGTATTGGGAAAGTCATGCCCGGTGATCTTTTGTACTGGGAAAGTCATGCCCGGTGAACTTTTGTATTGGGAAAGTCATGCCCGGTCAACTTTTGTATTGGGAAAGTCATGCCCGGTGATCTTTTGTACTGGGAAAGTCATGCCCGGTCAACTTTTGTATTGGGAAAGTCATGCCCGGTGATCTTTTGTACTGGGAAAGTCATGCCCGGTGATCTTTTGTACTGGGAAAGTCATGCCCGGTGAACTTTTGTATGGGAAAAGTCATGCCCGGTGAACTTTTGTATTGGGAAAGTCATGCCTGGTGAACTTTTGTATTGGGAAAGTCATGCCCGGTGATCTTTTGTACTGGGAAAGTCATGCCCGGTGAACTTTTGTATGGGAAAAGTCATGCCCGGTGATCTTTTTTACTGGGAAAGTCATGCCCGGTGATCTTTTGTACTGGGAAAGTCATGCCCGGTGAACTTTTGTATTGGGAAAGTCATGCCCGGTCAACTTTAGTATTGGGAAAGTCATGCCCGGTGAACTTTTGTATTGGGAAAGTCATGCCCGGTGAACTTTTGTATTGGGAAAGTCATGCCCGGTGAACTTTTGTATTGGGAAAGTCATGCCCGGTCAACTTTTGTATTGGGAAAGTCATGCCCGGTGATCTTTTGTACTGGGAAAGTCATGCCCGGTGATCTTTTGTACTGGGAAAGTCATGCCCGGTGAACTTTTGTATGGGAAAAGTCATGCCCGGTGAACTTTTGTATTGGGAAAGTCATGCCCGGTGAACTTTTGTATTGGGAAAGTCATGCCCGGTGAACTTTTGTACTGGGAAAGTCATGCCCGGTGAACTTTTGTATTGGGAAAGTCATGCCCGGTGAACTTTTGTATTGGGAAAGTCATGCCCGGTGAACTTTTGTACTGGGAAAGTCATGCCCGGTGAACTTTTGTACTGGGAAAGTCATGCCCGGTGAACTTTTGTATTGGGAAAGTCATGCCCGGTGAACTTTTGTATTGGGAAAGTCATGCCCGGTGAACTTTTGTACTGGGAAAGTCATGCCCGGTGAACTTTTGTATTGGGAAAGTCATGCCCGGTGAACTTTTGTATGGGAAAAGTCATGCCCGGTGAACTTTTGTATGGGGAAAGTCATGCCCGGTGAACTTTTGTATTGGGAAAGTCATGCCCGGTGAACTTTTGTATTGGGAAAGTCATGCCCGGTGAACTTTTGTATTGGGAAAGTCATGCCCGGTGAACTTTTGTATGGGAAAAGTCATGCCCGGTGATCTTTTGTACTGGGAAAGTCATGCCCGGTGATCTTTTGTACTGGAAAAGTCATGCCCGGTGAACATTTGTATTAGGAAAGTCATGCCCGGTGAACTTTTGTATGGGAAAAGTCATCTCCGGTGAACTTTTGTATTAGGAAAGTCATGCCCGGTCAACTTTTGTATTGTGAAAGTCATGCCCGGTGAACTTTTGTATTGGGAAAGTCATGCCCGGTCAACTTTTGTATGGGAAAAGCCATGCCCGGTGAACTTTTGTATTGGGAAAGTCATGCCCGGTCAACTTTTGTATTGGGAAAGTCATGCCCGGTCAACTTTTGTTCTGGGAAAGTCATGCCCGGTCAACTTTTGTATTGGGAAAGTCATGCCCGGTGATCTTTTGTACTGGGAAAGTCATGCCCGGTCAACTTTTGTATTGGGAAAGTCATGCCCGGTGAACTTTTGTATGGGAAAACTCATGCCCGGTGAACTTTTGTATTGGGAAAGTCATGCCCGGTGAACTTTTGTATTGGGAAAGTCATGCCCGGTGAACTTTTGTATTGGGAAAGTCATGCCCGGTGAACTTTTGTATTGGGAAAGTCATGCCCGGTCAACTTTTGTATTGGGAAAGTCATGCCCGGTGAACTTTTGTATTGGGAAAGTCATGCCCGGTCAACTTTTGTATTAGGAAAGTCATGCCCGGTGAACTTTTGTACTGGGAAAGTCATGCCCGGTGAACTTTTGTATTGGGAAAGTCATGCCCGGTCAACTTTTGTATTAGGAAAGTCATGCCCGGTGAACTTTTGTACTGGGAAAGTCATGCCCGGTGAAGTTTTGTATTGGGAAAGTCATGCCCGGTCAACTTTTGTATTGGGAAAGTCATGCCCGGTGAACTTTTGTATTGGGAAAGTCATGCCCGGTCAACTTTTGTATGGGAAAAGTCATGCCCGGTGATCTTTTGTATTGGAAAAGTCATGCCCGGTCAACTTTTGTATTAGGAAATTCATGCCCGGTGATCTTTTGTACTGGGAAAGTCATGCCCGGTGAACTTTTGTATGGGAAAAGTCATGCCCGGTGATCTTTTGTATGGGAAAAGTCATGCCCGGTGAACTTTTGTATGGGAAAAGTCATACCCGGTGAACTTTTGTATTGGGAAAGTCATGCCCGGTGAACTTTTGTATTGGGAAAGTCATGCCCGGTGAACTTTTGTATTGGGAAAGTCATGCCCGGTGATCTTTTGTACTGGGAAAGTCATGCCCGGTGATCTTTTGTACTGGGAAGGTCATGCCCGGTGAACTTTTGTATTGGGAAAGTCATGCCCTGTGAACTTTTGTATTGGGAAAGTCATGCCCGGTGAACTTTTGTATTGGGAAAGTCATGCCCGGTGAACTTTTGTATTGGGCAAGTCATGCCCGGTGAACTTTTATATTGGGAAAGTCATGCCCGGTGAACTTTTGTATTGGGAAAGTCATGCCCGGTCAACTTTTGTATTGGGAAAGTCATGCCCTTGTATTGGGAAAGTCATGCCCGGTGAACTTTTGTATTGGGAAAGTCATGCCCGGTGAACTTTTGTATTGGGAAAGTCATGCCCGGTGAACTTTTGTATTGGGCAAGTCATGCCCGGTGAACTTTTATATTGGGAAAGTCATGCCCGGTGAACTTTTGTATTGGGAAAGTCATGCCCGGTCAACTTTTGTATTGGGAAAGTCATGCCCTTGTATTGGGAAAGTCATGCCCGGTGAACTTTTGTATTGGGAAAGTCATGCCCGGTGAACTTTTGTACTGGGAAAAGTCATGCCCAGTGATCTTTTGTACTGGGAAAGTCATGCCCGGTGAACTTTTGTATTGGGAAAGTCATGCCCGGTGAACTTTTGTATGGGAAAAGTCATGCCCGGTGAACTTTTGTACTGGGAAAGTCATGCCCGGTGAACTTTTGTACTGGGAAAGTCATGCCCGGTGAACTTTTGTATTGGGAAAGTCATGCCCGGTGAACTTTTGTATTGGGAAAGTCATGCCCGGTGAACTTTTGTATTGGGAAAGTCATGCCCGGTGAACTTTTGTATTGGGAAAGTCATGCCCGGTCAACTTTTGTATTGGGAAAGTCATGCCCGGTCAACTTTTGTATGGGAAAAGTCATGCCCGGTGAACTTTTGTATTGGGAAAGTCATGCCCGGTCAACTTTTGTATTGGGAAAGTCATGCCCGGTGAACTTTTGTATGGGGAAAGTCATGCCCGGTGATCTTTTGTACTGGGAAAGTCATGCCCGGTGATCTTTTGTATTGGGAAAGTCATGCCCGGTGAACTTTTGTATGGGGAAAGTCATGCCCGGTGATCTTTTGTACTGGGAAAGTCATGCCCGGTGATCTTTTGTACTGGGAAGGTCATGCCCGGTGAACTTTTGTATTGGGAAAGTCATGCCCTGTGAACTTTTGTATTGGGAAAGTCATGCCCGGTGAACTTTTGTATTGGGAAAGTCATGCCCGGTGATCTTTTGTACTGGGAAAGTCATGCCCGGTGAACTTTTGTATGGGAAAAGTCATGCCCGGTGAACTTTTGTATTGGGAAAGTCATGCCCGGTCAACTTTTGTATTGGGAAAGTCATGCCCGGTGAACTTTTGTATTGGGAAAGTCATGCCCGGTGAACTTTTGTATGGGAAAAGTCATGCCCGGTGAACTTTTGTATTGGGAAAGTCATGTCCGGTGAACATTTGTATGGGAAAAGTCATGCCCGGTGAACTTTTGTATGGGAAAAGTCATGCCCGGTGAACTTTTGTATTGGGAAAGTCATGCCCGGTCAACTTTTGTATTGGGAAAGTCATGCCCGGTGAACTTTTGTATGGGAAAAGTCATGCCCGGTGAACTTTTGTATGGGAAAAGTCATGCCCGGTGAACTTTTGTATTGGGAAAGTCATGCCCGGTGAACTTTTGTATTGGGAAAGTCATGCCCGGTGAACTTTTGTATTGGGAAAGTCATGCGCGGTGATCTTTTGTATTGGGAAAGTCATGCCCGGTCAACTTTTGTATTGGGAAAGTCATGCCCGGTGAACTTTTGTATGGGAAAAGTCATGCCCGGTGAACTTTTGTATGGGAAAAGTCATGCCCGGTGAACTTTTGTATTGGGAAAGTCATGCCCGGTCAACTTTTGTATTGGGAAAGTCATGCCCGGTCAACTTTTGTATGGGAAAAGTCATGCCCGGTGAACTTTTGTATTGGGAAAGTCATGCCCGGTCAACTTTTGTATGGGAAAAGTCATGCTGCCCGGTGAACTTTTGTACTGGGAAAGTCATGCCCGGTGAACTTTTGTTCTGGGAAAGTCATGCCCGGTCAACTTTTGTATTGGGAAAGTCATGCCCGGTGATCTTTTGTACTGGGAAAGTCATGCCCGGTCAACTTTTGTATTGGGAAAGTCATGCCCGGTGAACTTTTGTATGGGAAAAGTCATACCCGGTGAACATTTGTATGGGAAAAGTCATGCCCGGTGAACTTTTGTATGGGAAAAGTCATGCCCGGTGAACTTTTGTATTGGGAAAGTCATGCCCGGTGATCTTTTGTATTGGGAAAGTCATGCCCAGTCAACTTTTGTATGGGAAAAGTCATGCCCGGTGAACTTTTGTATTGGGAAAGTCATGCCCGGTGAACTTTTGTACTGGGAAAGTCATGCCCGGTCAACTTTTGTATTGGGAAAGTCATGCCCGGTGATCTTTTGTACTGGGAAAGTCATGCCCGGTCAACTTTTGTATTGGGAAAGTCATGCCCGGTGAACTTTTGTATGGGAAAAGTCATACCCGGTCAACTTTTGTATGGGAAAAGTCATGCCCGGTGATCTTTTGTATTGGGAAAGTCATGCCCGGTGAACTTTTGTATGGGAAAAGTCATGCCCGGTGAACTTTTGTATTGGGAAGGTCATGCCCGGTGAACATTTGTATGGGAAAAGTCATGCCCGGTGAACTTTTGTATGGGAAAAGTCATGCCCGGTGAACTTTTGTATTGGGAAAGTCATGCCCGGTGATCTTTTGTATTGGGAAAGTCATGCCCAGTCAACTTTTGTATGGGAAAAGTCATGCCCGGTGAACTTTTGTATTGGGAAAGTCATGCCCGGTGAACTTTTGTATGGGAAAAGTCATGCCCGGTGAACTTTTGTATTGGGAAAGTCATGCCCGGTCAACTTTTGTATTGGGAAAGTCATGCCCGGTCAACTTTTGTATTGGGAAAGTCATGCCCGGTGAACTTTTGTATTGGGAAAGTCATGCCCGGTGAACTTTTGTATTGGGAAAGTCATGCCCGGTGAACATTTGTATTGGGAAAGACATGCCCGGTGAACTTTTGTATTGGGAAAGTCATGCCCGGTGAACTTTTGTATTGGGAAAGTCATGCCCGGTGATCTTTTGTACTGGGAAAGTCATGCCCGGTGATCTTTTGTACTGGGAAAGTCATGCCCGGTGAACTTTTGTATGGGAAAAGTCATGCCCGGTCAACTTTTGTATTGGGAAAGTCATGCCCGGTGAACTTTTATATTGGGAAAGTCATGCCCGGTCAACTTTTGTATGGGGAAAGTCATGCCCGGTGAACTTTTGTATTGGGAAAGTCATGCCCGGTGAACTTTTGTATTGGGAAAGTCATGCCCGGTGATCTTTTGTATTGGGAAAGTCATGCCCGGTCAACTTTTGTATGGGAAAAGTCATGCCCGGTGAACTTTTGTATTGGGAAAGTCATGCCCGGTCAACTTTTGTATTAGGAAAGTCATGCCCGGTGAACTTTTGTACTGGGAAAGTCATTCCCGGTGAACTTTTGTATTGGAAAAGTCATGCCCGGTGAACTTTTGTATTTGGAAAGTCATGCCCGGTCAACTTTTGTATGGGAAAAGTCATGCCCGGTGAACTTTTGTATTGGGAAAGTCATGCCCGGTGATCTTTTGTACTGGGAAAGTCATGCCCGGTGATCTTTTGTACTGGGAAAGTCATGCCCGGTCAACTTTTGTATTGGGAAAGTCATGCCCGGTGATCTTTTGTACTGGGAAAGTCATGCCCGGTGAACTTTTGTACTGGGAAAGTCGTGCCCGGTGAACTTTTGTATTGGGAAAGTCATGCCCGGTGAACTTTTGTACGGGAAAGTCATGCCCGGTGAACTTTTGTATTGGGAAAGTCATGCCCGGTGAACTTTTGTATTGGGAAAGTCATGGCCGGTCAACTTTTGTATTGGGAAAGTCATGCCCGGTCAACTTTTGTATTGGGAAAGTCATGCCCGGTCAACTTTTGTATTAGGAAAGTCATGCCCGGTGAACTTTTGTATTGGGAAAGTCATGCCCGGTGAACTTTTGTATTGGGAAAGTCATGCCCGGTGATCTTTTGTACTGGGAAAATCATGCCCGGTGAACTTTTGTACTGGGAAAGTCATGCCCGGTGATCTTTTGTACTGGGAAAGTCATGCCCGGTGAACTTTTGTATTGGGAAAGTCATGCCCGGTGAAATTTTGTATGGGAAAAGTCATGCCCGGTGAACTTTTGTATGGGAAAAGTCATGCCCGGTGAACTTTTGTATTGGGAAAGTCATGCCCGGTCAACTTTTGTATTGGGAAAGTCATGCCCGGTCAACTTTTGTATGGGAAACTTCATGCCCGGTGAACTTTTGTATTGGGAAAGTCATGCCCGGTCAACTTTTGTATGGGAAAAGTTATGCCCGGTGATCTTTTGTATTGGGAAAGTCATGCCCTGTGAACTTTTGTATGGGAAAAGTCATGCCCGGTGAACTTTTGTATTGGGAAAGTCATGCCCGGTCAACTTTTGTATTGGGAAAGTCATGCCCGGTGAACTTTTGTATTGGGAAAGTCATGCCCGGTCAACTTTTGTATTGGGAAAGTCATGCCCGGTGAACTTTTGTATTGGGAAAGTCATGCCCGGTGATTTTTTGTACTTGGAAAGTCATGCCCGGTGAACTTTTGTATTGGGAAAGTCATGCCCGGTGATCTTTTGTACTAGGAAAGTCATGCCCGGTCAACTTTTGTATTAGGAAAGTCATGCCCGGTCAACTTTTGTATTGGGAAAGTCATGCCCGGTGATCTTTTGTACTGGGAAAGTCATGCCCGGTGAACTTTTGTATTGGGAAAGTCATGCCCGGTGAACTTTTGTATTGGGAAAGTCATGCCCGGTGAACTTTTGTACTGGGAAAGTGATGCCCGGTGAACTTTTGTATTGGGAGAGTCATGCCCGGTGAACTTTTGTATTGGGAAAGTCATGCCCGGTGAACTTTTGTATTGGGAAAGTCATGCCCGGTGAACTTTTGTATTGGGAAAGTCATGCCCGGTGAACTTTTGTATTGGGAAAGTCATGCCCGGTGATCTTTTGTACTGGGAAAGTCATGCCCGGTGATCTTTTGTACTGGGAAAGTCATGCCCGGTGATCTTTTGTGCTGGGAAAGTCATGCCCGGTAAACTTTTGTATGGGAAAAGTCATGCCCGGTGAATTTTGTATTGGGAAAGTCATGCCCGGTGAATTTTGTATTGGGAAAGTCATGCCCGGTGAACTTTTGTATTGGGAAAGTCATGCCCGGTGAACTTTTGTATTGGGAAAGTCATGCCCGGTGAACTTTTGTGTTGGGAAAGCCATGCCCGGTCAACTTTTGTATGGGAAAGTCATGCCCGGTGATCTTTTGTACTGGGAAAGTCATGCCCGGTGAACTTTTGTATTGGGAAAGTCATGCCCGGTGAACTTTTGTATTGGGAAAGTCATGCCCGGTGAACTTTTGTATTGGGAAAGTCATGCCCGGTGATCTTTTGTACTGGGAAAGTCATGCCCGGTGAACTTTTGTATTGGGAAAGTCATGCCCGGTGATCTTTTGTACTGGCAAAGTCATGCCCGGTGAACTTTTGTATTGGGAAAGTAATGCCCGGTGAACTTTTGTATTGGGAAAGTCATGCCCGGTGAACATTTGTATTGGGAAAGTGATGCCCGGTGAACTTTTGTATTGGGAAAGTCATGCCCGGTGAACTTTTGTATTGGGAAAGTCATGCCCGGTGATCTTTTGTACTGGGAAAGTCATGCCCGGTGAACTTTTGTATGGGAAAAGTCATGCCCGGTGAACTTTTGTATTGGGAAAGTCATGCCCGGTGAACTTTTGTATTGGGAAAGTCATGCCCGGTGAACTTTTGTACTGGGAAAGTCATGCCCGGTGAACTTTTGTATTGGGAAAGTCATGCCCGGTCAACTTTTGTATTAGGAAAGTCATGCCAGGTGAACTTTTGTACTGGGAAAGTCATGCCCGGTGAACTTTTGTATTGGGAAAGTCATGCCCGGTGAACTTTTGTATTGGGAAAGTCATGCCCGGTGAACTTTTGTATTGGGAAAGTCATGCCCGGTGAACTTTTGTATTGGGAAAGTCATGCCCGGTGAACTTTTGTATGGGAAAAGTCATGCCCGGTGAACTTTTGTATTGGGAAAGTCATGCCCGGTGATCTTTTGTACTGGGAAAGTCATGCCCGGTGAACTTTTGTATTGGGAAAGTCATGCCCCGTCAACTTTTGTATTGGGAAAGTCATGCCCGGTGAACTTTTGTATTGGGAAAGTCATGCCCGGTCAACTTTTGTATTGGGAAAGTCATGCCCGGCGAACTTTTGTATTGGGAAAGTCATGCCCGGTGATCTTTTGTACTGGGAAAGTCATGCCCGGTGAACTTTTGTATTGGGAAAGTCATGCCCGGTGAACTTTTGTATTGGGAAAGTCATGCCCGGTGAACTTTTGTATTGGGAAAGTCATGCCCGGTGAACTTTTGTATTGGGAAAGTCATGCCCGGTGAACTTTTGTATTGGGAAAGTCATGCCCGGTGAACTTTTGTATTGGGAAAGTCATGCCCGGTGAACTTTTGTATTGGGAAAGTCATGCCCGGTGAACTTTTGTATTGGGAAAGTCATGCCCGGTGAACTTTTGTACTGGGAAAGTCATGCCCGGTGAACTTTTGTATTGGGAAAGTCATGCCCGGTGAACTTTTGTATTGGGAAAGTCATGCCCGGTGAACTTTTGTATTGGGAAAGTCATGCCCGGTGAACTTTTGTATTGGGAAAGTCATGCCCGGTGAACTTTTGTACTGGGAAAGTCATGCCCGGTGAACATTTGTATTGGGAAAGTCATGCCCGGTGATCTTTTGTACTGGGAAAGTCATGCCCGGTGAACTTTTGTATGGGAAAAGTCATGCCCGGTGATCTTTTGTATTGGGAAAGTCATGCCCGGTGAACTTTTGTATTGGGAAAGTCATGCCCGGTGAACTTTTGTGTTGCGAAAGTCATGCCGGTGAACTTTTGTATTGGGAAAGTCATGCCCGGTGAACTTTTGTATTGGGAAAGTCATGCCCGGTGAACTTTTGTATTGGGAAAGTCATGCCCGGTGAACTTTTGTATTGGGAAAGTCATGCCCGGTGAACTTTTGTATTGGGAAAGTCATGCCCGGTGAACTTTTGTATTGGGAAAGTCATGCCCGGTGAACTTTTGTATTGGGAAAGTCATGCCCGGTGAACTTTTGTATTGGGAAGTCATGCCCGGTGAACTTTTGTATTGGGAAAGTCATGCCCGGTGAACTTTTGTATTGGGAAAGTCATGCCCGGTGAACTTTTGTATTGGGAAAGTAATGCCCGGTGAACTTTTGTATTGGGAAAATCATGCCCGGTGAACTTTTGTATTGGGAAAGTCATGCCCGGTGAACTTTTGTATTGGGAAAGTCATGCCCGGTGAACTTTTGTACTGGGAAAGTCATGCCCGGTGAACTTTTGTATTGGGAAAGTCATGCCCGGTGAACTTTTGTATTGGGAAAGTCATGCCCGGTGATCTTTTGTACTGGGAAAGTCAGGCCCGGTGAACTTTTGTATTGGGAAAGTCATGCCCGGTGAACTTTTGTATTGGGAAAGTCATGCCCGGTGAACTTTTTTGTTGGGAAAGCCATGCCCGGTGAACTTTTGTATTGGGAAAGTCATGCCCGGTGAACTTTTGTGTTGGGAAAGCCATGCCCGGTGAACTTTTGTATTGGGAAAGTCATGCCCGGTGATCTTTTGTACTGGCAAAGTCATGCCCGGTGAACTTTTGTATTGGGAGAGTCATGCCCGGTGAACTTTTGTATTGGGAAAGTCATGCCCGGTGAACATTTGTACTGGGAAAGTCATGCCCGGTCAACTTTTGTATTGGGAAAGTCATGCCCGGTGATCTTTTGTACTGGGAAAGTCATGCCCGGTGAACTTTTGTATTGGGAAAGTCATGCCCGGTGAACTTTTGTATTGGGAAAGTCATGCCCGGTGAACTTTTGTATTGGGAAAGTCATGCCCGGTGATCTTTTGTACTGGGAAAGTCATGCCCGGTGAACTTTTGTATAGGAAAAGTCATGCCCGGTGAACTTTTGTATGGGAAAAGTCATGACCGGTGAACTTTCGTATTGGGAAAGTCATGCCCGGTGAACTTTTGTATTGGGAAAGTCATGCCCGGTGAACTTTTGTACTGGGAAAGTCATGCCCGGTGAACTTTTGTATTGGGAAAGTCATGCCCGGTCAACTTTTGTATTAGGAAAGTCATGCCCGGTGAACTTTTGTATTGGGAAAGTCATGCCCGGTGAACTTTTGTATTGGAAAAGTCATGCCCGGTGAACTTTTGTATTGGGAAAGTCATGCCGGTGAACTTTTGTATTGGGAAAGTCATGCCCGGTGAACTTTTGTATTGGGAAAGTCATGCCCGGTGAACTTTTGAATGGGAAAAGTCATGCCCGGTGAACTTTTGTATTGGGAAAGTCATGCCCGGTGATCTTTTGTACTGGGAAAGTCATGCCCGGTGAACTTTTGTATTGGGAAAGTCATGCCCGGTGAACTTTTGTATTGGGAAAGTCATGCCCGGTGAACTTTTGTATTGGGAAAGTCATGCCCGGTGAACTTTTGTATTGGGAAAGTCATGCCCGGTGAACTTTTGTATTGGGAAAGTCATGCCCGGTGATCTTTTGTACTGGGAAAGTCATGCCCGGTCAACTTTTGTATTGGGAAAGTCATGCCCGGTGAACTTTTGTATTGGGAAAGTCATGCCCGGTGAACTTTTGTATTGGGAAAGTCATGCCCGGTGAACTTTTGTATTGGGAAAGTCATGCCCGGTGAACTTTTGTATTGGGAAAGTCATGCCCGGTGAACTTTTGTATTGGGAAAGTCATGCCCGGTGAACTTTTGTACTGGGAAAGTCATGCCCGGTGAACTTTTGTATTGGGAAAGTCATGCCCGGTGAACTTTTGTATTGGGAAAGTCTTGCCCGGTGAACTTTTGTATTGGGAAAGTCATGCCCGGTGAACTTTTGTATTGGGAAAGTCATGCCCGGTGAACTTTTGTACTGGAAAAGTCATGCCCGGTGAACTTTTGTATTGGGAAAGTCATGCCCGGTGATCTTTTGTACTGGGAAAGTCATGCCCGGTGAACTTTTGTATGGGAAAAGTCATGCCCGGTGATCCTTTGTATTGGGAAAGTCATGCCCGGTGAACTTTTGTATTGGGAAAGTCATGCCCGGTGAACTTTTGTATTGGGAAAGTCATGACCGGTGAACTTTTGTATTGGGAAAGTCATGCCCGGTGAACTTTTGTATTGGGAATGTCATGCCCGGTCAACTTTTGTATTGGGAAAGTCATGCCCGGTGATCTTTTGTATTGGGAAAGTCATGCCCGGTGAACTTTTGTATTGGGAAAGTCATGCCCGGTGAACTTTTGTATTGGGAAAGTCATGCCCGGTCAACTTTTGTATTGGGAAAGTCATGCCCGGTGAACTTTTGTATTGGGAAAATCATGCCCGGTGAACTTTTGTATTGGGAAAGTCATGCCCGGTGAACTTTTGTATTGGGAAAGTCATGCCCGGTGAACTTTTGTATTGGGAAAGTCATGCCCGGTGAACTTTTGTATTGGGAAAGTCATGCCCGGTGAACTTTTGTATTGGGAAAGTCATGCCCGGTGAACTTTTGTATTGGGAAAGTCATGCCCGGTGAACTTTTGTATTGGGAAAGTCATGCCCGGTGAACTTTTGTATTGGGAAAGTCATGCCCGGTGAACTTTTGTATTGGGAAAGTCATGCCCGGTGAACTTTTGTATTGGGAAAGTCATGCCCGGTGAACTTTTGTACTGGGAAAGTCATGCCCGGTGAACTTTTGTATTGGGAAAGTCATGCCCGGTGAACTTTTGTATTGGGAAAGTCATGCCCGGTGATCTTTTGTACTGGCAAAGTCATGCCCGGTGAACTTTTGTATTGGGAAAGTCATGCCCGGTGAACTTTTGTATTGGGAAAGTCATGCCCGGTGAACATTTGTACTGGGAAAGTCATGCCCGGTCAACTTTTGTATTGGGAAAGTCATGCCCGGATATCTTTTGTACTGGGAAAGTCATGCCCGGTGAACTTTTGTATTGGGAAAGTCATGCCCGGTGAACTTTTGTATTGGGAAAGTCATGCCCGGTGAACTTTTGTATTGGGAAAGTCATGCCCGGTGATCTTTTGTACTGGGAAAGTCATGCCCGGTGAACTTTTGTATAGGAAAAGTCATGCCCGGTGAACTTTTGTATGGGAAAAGTCATGCCCGGTGAACTTTCGTATTGGGAAAGTCATGCCCGGTGAACTTTTGTATTGGGAAAGTCATGCCCGGTGAACTTTTGTACTGGGAAAGTCATGCCCGGTGAACTTTTGTATTGGGAAAGTCATGCCCGGTCAACTTTTGTATTAGGAAAGTCATGCCCGGTGAACTTTTGTATTGGGAAAGTCATGCCCGGTGAACTTTTGTATTGGGAAAGTCATGCCCGGTGAACTTTTGTATTGGGAAAGTCATGCCGGTGAACTTTTGTATTGGGAAAGTCATGCCCGGTGAACTTTTGTATTGGGAAAGTCATGCCCGGTGAACTTTTGAATGGGAAAAGTCATGCCCGGTGAACTTTTGTATTGGGAAAGTCATGCCCGGTGATCTTTTGTACTGGGAAAGTCATGCCCGGTGAACTTTTGTATTGGGAAAGTCATGCCCGGTCAACTTTTGTATTGGGAAAGTCATGCCCGGTGAACTTTTGTATTGGGAAAGTCATGCCCGGTGAACTTTTGTATTGGGAAAGTCATGCCCGGTGAACTTTTGTATTGGGAAAGTCATGCCCGGTGATCTTTTGTACTGGGAAAGTCATGCCCGGTCAACTTTTGTATTGGGAAAGTCATGCCCGGTGAACTTTTGTATTGGGAAAGTCATGCCCGGTGAACTTTTGTATTGGGAAAGTCATGCCCGGTGAACTTTTGTATTGGGAAAGTCATGCCCGGTGAACTTTTGTATTGGGAAAGTCATGCCCGGTGAACTTTTGTATTGGGAAAGTCATGCCCGGTGAACTTTTGTACTGGGAAAGTCATGCCCGGTGAACTTTTGTATTGGGAAAGTCATGCCCGGTGAACTTTTGTATTGGGAAAGTCATGCCCGGTGAACTTTTGTATTGGGAAAGTCATGCCCGGTGAACTTTTGTATTGGGAAAGTCATGCCCGGTGAACTTTTGTACTGGAAAAGTCATGCCCGGTGAACTTTTGTATTGGGAAAGTCATGCCCGGTGATCTTTTGTACTGGGAAAGTCATGCCCGGTGAACTTTTGTATGGGAAAAGTCATGCCCGGTGATCTTTTGTATTGGGAAAGTCATGCCCGGTGAACTTTTGTATTGGAAAAGTCATGCCCGGTGAACTTTTGTATTGGGAAAGTCATGCCCGGTGAACTTTTGTATTGGGAAAGTCATGCCCGGTGAACTTTTGTATTGGGAAAGTCATGCCCGGTCAACTTTTGTATTGGGAAAGTCATGCCCGGTGATCTTTTGTATTGGGAAAGTCATGCCCGGTGAACTTTTGTATTGGGAAAGTCATGCCCGGTGAACTTTTGTATTGGGAAAGTCATGCCCGGTCAACTTTTGTATTGGGAAAGTCATGCCCGGTGAACTTTTGTATTGGGAAAATCATGCCCGGTGAACTTTTGTATTGGGAAAGTCATGCCCGGTGAACTTTTGTATTGGGAAAGTCATGCCCGGTGAACTTTTGTATTGGGAAAGTCATGCCCGGTGAACTTTTGTATTGCGAAAGTCATGCCCGGTGAACTTTTGTATTGGGAAAGTCATGCCCGGTGAACTTTTGTATTGGGAAAGTCATGCCCGGTGAACTTTTGTATTGGGAAAGTCATGCCCGGTGAACTTTTGTATTGGGAAAGTCATGCCCGGTGAACTTTTGTATTGGGAAAGTCATGCCCGGTGAACTTTTGTACTGGGAAAGTCATGCCCGGTGAACTTTTGTATTGGGAAAGTCATGCCCGGTGAACTTTTGTATTGGGAAAGTCATGCCCGGTGATCTTTTGTACTGGGAAAGTCATGCCCGGTAAACTTTTGTATTGGGAAAGTCATGCCCGGTGAACTTTTGTATTGGGAAAGTCATGCCCGGTGAACTTTTGTGTTGGGAAAGCCATGCCCGGTCAACTTTTGTATGGGAAAGTCATGCCCGGTGATCTTTTGTACTGGGAAAGTCATGCCCGGTGAACTTTTGTATTGGGAAAGTCATGCCCGGTGATCTTTTGTACTGGGAAAGTCATGCCCGGTGATCTTTTGTACTGGGAAAGTCATGCCCGGTAAACTTTTGTATGGGAAAAGTCATGCCCGGTGAACTTTTGTATTGGGAAAGTCATGCCCGGTGAACTTTTGTATTGGGAAAGTCATGCCCGGTGATCTTTTGTATTGGGAAAGTCATGCCGGGTCAACTTTTGTATGGGAAAAGTCATGCCCGGTGAACTTTTGTATTGGGAAAGTCATGCCCGGTCAACTTTTGTATTAGGAAAGTCATGCTCGGTGAACTTTTGTATTGGGAAAGTCATGCCCGGTGAACTTTTGTATGGGAAAAGTCATGCCCGGTGAACTTTTGTATTGGGAAAGTCATGCCCGGTGAACATTTGTATTGGGAAAGTCATGCCCGGTCAACTTTTGTATTGGGAAAGTCATGCCCGGTGATCTTTTGTACTGGGAAAGTCATGCCCGGTGAACTTTTGTATTGGGAAAGTCATGCCCGGTGAACTTTTGTATGGGAAAGTCATGCCCGGTGAACTTTTGTATTGGGAAAGTCATGCCCGGTGAACTTTTGTATTGGGAAAGTCATGCCCGGTGAACTTTTGTATGGGAAAAGTCATGCCCGGTGAACTTTTGTGTTGGGAAAGTCATGCCCGGTGAACATTTGTATGGGAAAAGTCATGTCCGGTGAACTTTTGTATGGGAAAAGTCATGCCCGGTCAACTTTTGTATTGGGAAAGTCATGCCCGGTGATCTTTGGTACTGGGAAAGTCATGGCCGGTCAACTTTTGTATTGGGAAAGTCATGCCCGGTGAACTTTTGTATGGGAAAAGTCATGCCCGGTCAACTTTTGTATTGGGAAAGTCATGCCCGGTGATCTTTGGTACTGGGAAAGTCATGCCCGGTGAACTTTTGTATTGGGAAAGTCATGCCCGGTGAACTTTTGTATGGGAAAGTCATGCCCGGTGAACTTTTGTATTGGGAAAGTCATGCCCGGTGAACTTTTGTATTGGGAAAGTCATGCCCGGCGAACTTTTGTACTGGGAAAGTCATGCCCGGTCAACTTTTGTATTGGGAAAGTCATGCCCGGTCAACTTTTGTATTGGGAAAGTCATGCCCGGTGAACTTTTGTATTGGGAAAGTCATGCCCCGTGAACTTTTGTATTGGGAAAGTCATGCCCGGTGAACTTTTGTATGGGAAAAGTCATGCCCGGTGAACTTTTGTATTGGGAAAGTCATGCCCGGTGAACTTTTGTATTGGGAAAGTCATGCCCGGTGATCTTTTGTACTGGGAAAAGTCATGCCCGGTGATCTTTTGTACTGGGAAAGTCATGCCCGGTGAACTTTTGTATGGGAAAAGTCATGCCCGGTCAACTTTTGTATTGGGAAAGTCATGCCCGGTCAACTTTTGTATGGGAAAAGTCATGCCCGGTGATCTTTTGTACTGGGAAAGTCATGCCCGGTCAACTTTTGTATGGGAAAAGTCATGCCCGGTGAACTTTTGTATTGGGAAAGTCATGCCCGGTGAAATTTTGTATTGGGAAAGTCATGCCCGGTGAACTTTTGTATTGGGAAAGTCATGCCCGGTGATCTTTTGTACTGGGAAAGTCATGCCCGGTGAACTTTTGTATTGGGAAAGTCATGCCCGGTCAACTTTTGTACTGGGAAAGTCATGCCCGGTGATCTTTTGTACTGGGAAAGTCATGCCCGGTGAACTTTTGTACTGGGAAATCATGCCCGGTGATCTTTTGTACTGGGAAAGTCATGCCCGGTGAACTTTTGTATTGGGAAAGTCATGCCCGGTCAACTTTTGTATTGGGAAAGTCATGCCCGGTGATCTTTTGTACTGGGAAATCATGCCCGGTGATCTTTTGTATTGGGAAAGTCATGCCCGGTGAACTTTTGTATTGGAAATGTCACGCCCGTCAACTTTTGTATTGGGAAAGTCATGCCCGGTGATCTTTTGTACTGGGAAAGTCATGCCCGGTCAACTTTTGTATTGGGAAAGTCATGCCGGTGAACTTTTGTATGGGAAAAGTCATGCCCGGTGATCTTTTGTACTGGGAAAGTCATGCCCGGTGAACTTTTGTATGGGAAAAGTCATGCCCGGTGAACTTTTGTATGGGAAAAGTCATGCCCGGTGAACTTTTGTATGGGAAAAGTCATGCCCGGTCAACTTTTGTATTAGGAAAGTCATGCCCTGTCAACTTTTGTATTAGGAAAGTCATGCCCGGTGAACTTTTGTATTGGGAAAGTCATGCCCGGTCAACTTTTGTATTGGGAAAGTCATGCCCGGTGAACTTTTGTATTGGGAAAGTCATGCCCGGTGAACTTTTGTATTGGGAAAGTCATGCCCGGTGAACTTTTGTACTGGGAAAGTCATGCCCGGTGAACTTTTGTTTTGGGAAAGTCATGCCCGGTGAACTTTTGTATTGGGAAAGTCATGCCCGGTGAACTTTTGTATTGGGAAAGTCATGCCCGGTGATCTTTTGTACTGGGAAAGTCATGCCCGGTCAACTTTTGTATCGGGAAAGTCATGCCCGGTGAACTTTTGTATTGGGAAAGTCATGCCCGGTCAACTTTTGTATTGGGAAAGTCATGCCCGGTGAACTTTTGTGATGGGAAAATCATGCCCGGTGAACTTTTGTATTGGGAAAGTCATGCCCGCTGAACTTTTGTATTGGGAAAGTCATGCCCGGTGAACTTTTGTATTGGGAAAGTCATGCCCGGTGATCTTTTGTATTGGGAAAGTCATGCCCGGTCAACTTTTGTATTGGGAAAGTCATGCCCTTGTATTGGGAAAGTCATGCCCGGTCAACTTTTGTATTGGGAAAGTCATGCCCGGTCAACTTTTGTATTGGGAAAGTCATGCCCGGTCAACTTTTGTATTGGGAAAGTCATGCCCGGTCAACTTTTGTACTGGGAAAGTCATGCCCGGTCAACTTTTGTATTGGGAAAGTCATGCCCGGTGAACTTTTGTATTGGGAAAGTCATGCCCGGTCAACTTTTGTATTGGGAAAGTCATGCCCGGTCAACTTTTGTATTGGGAAATCATGCCCGGTGATCTTTTGTACTGGGAAAGTCATGCCCGGTGAACTTTTGTATTGGGAAAGTCATGCCCGGTCAACTTTTGTACTGGGAAAGTCATGCCCGGTGATCTTTTGTACTGGGAAATCATGCCCGGTGATCTTTTGTATTGGGAAAGTCATGCCCGGTGAACTTTTGTATTGGAAATATCACGCCCGTCAACTTTTGTATTGGGAAAGTCATGCCCGGTGATCTTTTGTACTGGGAAAGTCATGCCCGGTCAACTTTTGTATTGGGAAAGTCATGCCCGGTGAACTTTTGTATGGGAAAAGTCATGCCCGGTGATCTTTTGTACTGGGAAAGTCATGCCCGGTGAACTTTTGTATGGGAAAAGTCATGCCCGGTGAACTTTTGTATGGGAAAAGTCATGCCCGGTGAACTTTTGTATGGGAAAAGTCATGCCCGGTCAACTTTTGTATTGGGAAAGTCATGCCCTGTCAACTTTTGTATTAGGAAAGTCATGCCCGGTGAACTTTTGTATTGGGAAAGTCATGCCCGGTCAACTTTTGTATTGGGAAAGTCACGCCCGGTGAACTTTTGTATTGGGAAAGTCATGCCCGGTGAACTTTTGTATTGGGAAAGTCATGCCCGGTGAACTTTTGTATTGGGAAAGTCATGCCCGGTGATCTTTTGTACTGGGAAAGTCATGCCCGGTGAACTTTTGTATGGGAAAAGTCATGCCCGGTGAACTTTTGTATGGGAAAAGTCATGCCCGGTGATCTTTTGTACTGGGAAAGTCATGCCCGGTGAACTTTTGTATGGGAAAAGTCATGCCCGGTGAACTTTTGTATGGGAAAAGTCATGCCCGGTGAACTTTTGTATGGGAAAAGTCATGCCCGGTCAACTTTTGTATTGGGAAAGTCATGCCCTGTCAACTTTTGTATTAGGAAAGTCATGCCCGGTGAACTTTTGTATTGGGAAAGTCATGCCCGGTCAACTTTTGTATTGGGAAAGTCATGCCCTGTCAACTTTTGTATTAGGAAAGTCATGCCCGGTGAACTTTTGTATTGGGAAAGTCATGCCCGGTCAACTTTTGTATTGGGAAAGTCATGCCCGGTGAACTTTTGTATGGGAAAAGTCATGCCCGGTGATCTTTTGTACTGGGAAAGTCATGCCCGGTGAACTTTTGTATGGGAAAAGTCATGCCCGGTGAACTTTTGTATGGGAAAAGTCATGCCCGGTGAACTTTTGTATGGGAAAAGTCATGCCCGGTCAACTTTTGTATTGGGAAAGTCATGCCCTGTCAACTTTTGTATTAGGAAAGTCATGCCCGGTGAACTTTTGTATTGGGAAAGTCATGCCCGGTCAACTTTTGTATTGGGAAAGTCATGCCCTGTCAACTTTTGTATTAGGAAAGTCATGCCCGGTGAACTTTTGTATTGGGAAAGTCATGCCCGGTCAACTTTTGTATTGGGAAAGTCATGCCCGGTGATCTTTTGTACTGGGAAAGTCATGCCCGGTCAACTTTTGTATTGGGAAAGTCATGCCCGGTGAACTTTTGTATGGGAAAAGTCATGCCCGGTGATCTTTTGTACTGGGAAAGTCATGCCCGGTGAACTTTTGTATGGGAAAAGTCATGCCCGGTGAACTTTTGTATGGGAAAAGTCATGCCCGGTGAACTTTTGTATGGGAAAAGTCATGCCCGGTCAACTTTTGTATTGGGAAAGTCATGCCCTGTCAACTTTTGTATTAGGAAAGTCATGCCCGGTGAACTTTTGTATTGGGAAAGTCATGCCCGGTGAACTTTTGTGCTGGGAAAGTCATGCCCGGTGAACTTTTGTATTGGGAAAGTCATGCCCGGTGAACTTTTGTATTGGGAAAGTCATGCCCGGTGAACTTTTGTATTGGGAAAGTCATGCCCGGTGATCTTTTGTATTGGGAAAGTCATGCCCGGTCAACTTTTGTATTGGGAAAGTCATGCCCTTGTATTGGGAAAGTCATGCCCGGTCAACTTTTGTATTGGGAAAGTCATGCCCGGTCAACTTTTGTATTGGGAAAGTCATGCCCGGTCAACTTTTGTATTGGGAAAGTCATGCCCGGTCAACTTTTGTATTGGGAAAGTCATGCCCGGTCAACTTTTGTATTGGGAAAGTCATGCCCGGTGAACTTTTGTATTGGGAAAGTCATGCCCGGTCAACTTTTGTATTGGGAAAGTCATGCCCGGTCAACTTTTGAATTGGGAAAGTCATGCCCGGTCAACTTTTGTATTGGGAAAGTCATGCCCGGTCATCTTATGTATTGGGAAAGTCATGCCCGGTCAACTTTTGTATTGGGAAAGTCATGCCCGGTGAACTTTTGTATTGGGAAAGTCATGCCCGGTGAACTTTTGTATTGGGAAAGTCATGCCCGGTGAACTTTTGTATCGGGAAAGTCATGTCCGGTGAACTTTTGTATTGGGAAAGTCATGCCCGGTCAACTTTTGTACTGGGAAAGGCATGCCCGGTGAACTTTTGTATTGGGAAAGTCATGCCCGGTGAACTTTTGTATTGGGAAAGTCATGCCCGGTCAACTTTTGTATTGGGAAAGTCATGCCCGGTGAACTTTTGTATTGGGAAAGTCATGCCCGGTCAACTTTTGTATTGGGAACGTCATGCCCGGTCAACTTTTGTATTGGGAAAGTCATGCCCGGTCAACTTTTGTATTGGGAAAGTCATGCCCGGTCAACTTTTGTATTGGGAAAGTCATGCCCGGTCAACTTTTGTATTGGGAAAGTCATGCCCGGTCAACTTTTGTATTGGGAAAGTCATGCCCGGTGAACTTTTGTATTGGGAAAGTCATGCCCGGTGAACTTTTGTATTGGGAAAGTCATGCCCGGTCAACTTTTGTATTGGGAACGTCATGCCCGGTCAACTTTTGTATTGGGAAAGTCATGCCCGGTCAACTTTTGTATTGGGAAAGTCATGCCCGGTCAACTTTTGTATTGGGAAAGTCATGCCCGGTCAACTTTTGTATTGGGAAAGTCATGCCCGGTCAACTTTTGTATTGGGAAAGTCATGCCCGCTGAACTTTTGTATTGGGAAAGTCATGCCCGGTGAACTTTTGTATTGGGAAAGTCATGCCCGGTGAACTTTTGTATTGGGAAAGTCATGCCCGGTGAACTTTTGTATTGGGAAAGTCATGCCCGGTGAACTTTTGTATTGGGAAAGTCATGCCCGGTCAACTTTTGTATTGGGAAAGTCATGCCCGGTCAACTTTTGTATTGGGAAAGTCATGCCCGGTGAACTTTTGTATTGGGAAAGTCATGCCCGGTCAACTTTTGTACTGGGAAAGTCATGCCCGGTCAACTTTTGTATTGGGAAAGTCATGCCCGGTGATCTTTTGTACTGGGAAAGTCATGCCCGGTGAACTTTTGTACTGGGAAAGTCATGCCCGGTGAACTTTTGTATTGGGAAAGTCATGCCCGGTGAACTTTTGTATTGGGAAAGTCATGCCCGGTGAACTTTTGTATTGGGAAAGTCATGCCCGGTGAACTTTTGTATTGGGAAAGTCATGCCCGGTGAACTTTTGTATTGGGAAAGTCATGCCCGGTGAACTTTTGTATTGGGAAAGTCATGCCCGGTCAACTTTTGTATTGGGAAAGTCATGCCCGGTCAACTTTTGTATTGGGAAAGTCATGCCCGGTGAACTTTTGTATTGGGAAAGTCATGCCCGGTCAACTTTTGTATTGGGAAAGTCATGCCCGGTGAACTGTTGTATTGGGAAAGTCATGCCCGGTGAACTTTTGTATTGGGAAAGTCATGCCCGGTGAACTTTTGTATTGGGAAAATCATGCCCGGTGAACTTTTGTATTGGGAAAGTCATGCCCGGTCAACTTTTGTATTAGGAAAGTAATGCCCGGTGAACTTTTGTACTGGGAAAGTCATGCCCGGTGAACTTTTGTATTGGGAAAGTCATGCCCGGTAAACTTTTGTATTGGGAAAGTCATGCCCGGTGAACTTTTGTATTGGGAAAGTCATGCCCGGTGAACTTTTGTATTGGGAAAGTCATGCCCGGTCAACTTTTGTATGGGAAAAGTCATGCCCGGTGAACTTTTGTATTGGGAAAGTCATGCCCGGTCAACTTTTGTATTAGGAAAGTCATGCCCGGTGATCTTTTGTACTGGGAAAGTCATGCCCGGTGAACTTTTGTATGGGAAAAGTCATGCCCGGTGATCTTTTGTATGGGAAAAGTCATGCCCGGTGAACTTTTGTATTGGGATAGTCATGCCCGGTGAACTTTTGTATTGGGAAAGTCATGCCCGGTGAACTTTTGTATTGGGAAAGTCATGCCCGGTGAACTTTTGTATTGGGAAAGTCATGCCCGGTCAACTTTTGTATTGGGAAAGTCATGCGCGGTCAACTTTTGTATTGGGAAAGTCATGCCCGGTCAACTTTTTTATTGGGAAAGTCATGCCCGGTGAACTTTTGTATTGGGAAAGTCATGCCCGGTCAACTTTTGTACTGGGAAAGTCATGCCCGGTCAACTTTTGTATTGGGAAAGTCATGCCCGGTGATCTTTTGTACTGGGAAAGTCATGCCCGGTGAACTTTTGTACTGGGAAAGTCTTTTGTATTGGGAAAGTCATGCCCGGTCAACTTTTGTATTGGGAAAGTCATGCCCGGTCAACTTTTGTATTGGGAAAGTCATGCCCGGTGATCTTTTGTATTGGGAAAGTCATGCCCGGTGAACTTTTGTATTGGGAAAGTCATGCCCGGTGAACTTTTGTATTGGGAAAGTCATGCCCGGTCAACTTTTGTATTGGGAAAATCATGCCCGGTCAACTTTTGTATTGGGAAAGTCATGCCCGGTCAACTTTTGTATTAGGAAAGTCATGCCCGGTGAACTTTTGTACTGGGAAAGTCATGCCCGGTGAACTTTTGTATTGGGAAAGTCATGCCCGGTCAACTTTTGTATTAGGAAAGTCATGCCCGGTGAACTTTTGTACTGGGAAAGTCATGCCCGGTGAACTTTTGTATTGGGAAAGTCATGCCCGGTCAACTTTTGTATGGGAAAAGTCATGCCCGGTGAACTTTTGTATTGGGAAAGTCATGCCCGGTCAACTTTTGTATTAGGAAAGTCATGCCCGGTGATCTTTTGTACTGGGAAAGTCATGCCCGGTGAACTTTTGTATGGGAAAAGTCATGCCCGGTGATCTTTTGTATGGGAAAAGTCATGCCCGGTGAACTTTTGTATTGGGAAAGTCATGCCCGGTGAACTTTTGTATTGGGAAAGTCATGCCCGGTGAACTTTTGTATTGGGAAAGTCATGCCCGGTGAACTTTTGTATTGGGAAAGTCATGCCCGGTCAACTTTTGTATTGGGAAAGTCATGCGCGGTCAACTTTTGTATTGGGAAAGTCATGCCCGGTCAACTTTTTTATTGGGAAAGTCATGCCCGGTGAACTTTTGTATTGGGAAAGTCATGCCCGGTCAACTTTTGTACTGGGAAAGTCATGCCCGGTCAACTTTTGTATTGGGAAAGTCATGCCCGGTGATCTTTTGTACTGGGAAAGTCATGCCCGGTGAACTTTTGTACTGGGAAAGTCATGCCCGGTGAACTTTTGTATTGGGAAAGTCATGCCCGGTGAACTTTTGTATTGGGAAAGTCATGCCCGGTGAACTTTTGTATTGGGAAAGTCATGCCCGGTGAACTTTTGTATTGGGAAAGTCATGCCCGGTCAACTTTTGTATTGGGAAAGTCATGCCCGGTGATCTTTTGTACTGGGAAAGTCATGCCCGGTGAACTTTTGTACTGGGAAAGTCATGCCCGGTGAACTTTTGTATTGGGAAAGTCATGCCCGGTGAACTTTTGTATTGGGAAAGTCATGCCCGGTCAACTTTTGTATTGGGAAAGTCATGCCGGTCAACTTTTGTATTGGGAAAGTCATGCCCGGTCAACTTTTGTATTGGGAAAGTCATGCCCGGTCAACTTTTGTATTGGGAAAGTCATGCCCGGTCAACTTTTGTATTGGGAAAGTCATGCCCGGTCAACTTTTGTATTGAGAAAGTCATGCCCGGTGAACTTTTGTATTGGGAAAGTCATGCCCGGTCAACTTTTGTATTGGGAAAGTCATGCCCGGTCAACTTTTGTATTGGGAAAGTCATGCCCGGTGAACTTTTGTATTGGGAAAGTCATGCCCGGTGAACTTTTGTATTGGGAAAGTCATGCCCGGTGAACTTTTGTATTGGGGAAAAGTCATGCCGGTGAACTTTTGTATTGGGAAAGTCATGCCCGGTCAACTTTTGTATTGGGAAAGTCATGCCCGGTGATCTTTTGTACTGGGAAAGTCATGCCCGGTGAACATTTGTACTGGGAAAGTCATGCCCGGTGAACTTTTGTATTGGGAAAGTCATGCCCGGTGAACTTTTGTATTGGGAAAGTCATGCCCGGTGAACTTTTGTATTGGGAAAGTCATGCCCGGTGAACTTTTGTATTGGGAAAGTCATGCCCGGTCAACGTTTGTATTGGGAAAGTCATGCCCGGTCAACTTTTGTATTGGGAAAGTCATGCCCGGTCAACTTTTGTACTGGGAAAGTCATGCCCGGTGAACTTTTGTATTTGGAAAGTCATGCCCGGTCAACTTTTGTATTGGGAAAGTCATGCCCGGTCAACTTTTGTATTGGGAAAGTCATGCCCGGTGAACTTTTGTATTGGGAAAGTCATGCCCGGTGAACTTTTGTATTGGGGAAAGTCATGCCCGGTCAACTTTTGTACTGGGAAAGTCATGCCCGGTGAACTTTTGTATTGGGAAAGTCATGCCCGGTGAACTTTTGTATTGGGAAAGTCATGCCCGGTGAACTTTTGTACGGGGAAAGTCATGCCCGGTGAACTTTTGTATTGGGAAAGTCATGCCCGGTGAACTTTTGTATTGGGAAAGTCATGCCCGGTGAACTTTTGTATTGGGAAAGTCATGCCCGGTCAACTTTTGTATTGGGAAAGTCATGCCCGGTCAACTTTTGTATTGGGAAAGTCATGCCCGGTCAACTTTTGTATTTTGAAAGTCATGCCCGGTGAACTTTTGTATTGGGAAAGTCATGCCCGGTCAACTTTTGTACTGGGAAAGTCATGCCCGGTCAACTTTTGTATTGGGAAATTCATGCCCGGTGATCTTTTGTACTGGGAGAGTCATGCCCGGTGAACTTTTGTACTGGGAAAGTCATGCCCGGTGAACTTTTGTATTGGGAAAGTCATGCCCGGTGAACTTTTGTATTGGGAAAGTCATGCCCGGTGAACTTTTGTATTGGGAAAGTCATGCCCGGTCAACTTTTGTATTGGGAAAGTCATGCCCGGTCAACTTTTGTATTGGGAAAGTCATGCCCGGTCAACTTTTGTATTGGGAAAGTCATGCCGGTGAACTTTTGTATTGGGAAAGTCATGCCCGGTCAACTTTTGTATTGGGAAAGTCATGCCCGGTCAACTTTTGTATTGGGAAAGTCATGCCCGGTGAACTTTTGTATTGGGAAAGTCATGCCCGGTGAACTTTTGTATTGGGAAAGTCATGCCCGGTGAACTTTTGTATTGGGAAAGTCATGCCCGGTGAACTTTTGTATTGGGAAAGTCATGCCCGGTGAACTTTTGTATTGGGAAAGTCATGCCCGGTCAACTTTTGTATTGGGAAAGTCATGCCCGGTCAACTTTTGTATTGGGAAAGTCATGCCCGGTCAACTTTTGTATTGGGAAAGTCATGCCCGGTCAACTTTTGTACTGGAAAAGTCATGCCCGGTCAACTTTTGTATTGGGAAAGTCATGCCCGGTGATCTTTTGTACTGGGAAAGTCATGCCCGGTGAACTTTTGTACTGGGAAAGTCATGCCCGGTGAACTTTTGTATTGGGAAAGTCATGCCCGGTGAACTTTTGTATTGGGAAAGTCATGCCCGGTGAACTTTTGTATTGGGAAAGTCATGCCCGGTGAACTTTTGTATTGGGAAAGTCATGCCCGGTCAACGTTTGTATTGGGAAAGTCATGCCCGGTCAACTTTTGTATTGGGAAAGTCATGCCCGGTCAACTTTTGTATTGGAAAGTCATGCCCGGTGAACTTTTGTATTGGGAAAGTCATGCCCGGTCAACTTTTGTATTGGGAAAGTCATGCCCGGTCAACTTTTGTATTGGGAAAGTCATGCCCGGTGATCTTTTGTATTGGGAAAGTCATGCCCGGTGAACTTTTGTATTGGAAAAGTCATGCCCGGTGAACTTTTGTATTGGGAAAGTCATGCCCGGTCAACTTTTGTATTGGAAAATCATGCCCGGTCAACTTTTGTATTGGGAAAGTCATGCCCGGTCAACTTTTGTATTGGGAAAGTCATGCCCGGTGAACTTTTGTATTGGGAAAGTCATGCCCGGTGAACTTTTGTACTGGGAAAGTCATGCCCGGTGAACTTTTGTATTGGGAAAGTCATGCCCGGTCAACTTTTGTATTGGGAAAGTCATGCCCGGTGAACTTTTGTATTGGGAAAGTCATGCCCGGTGAACTTTTGTATTGGGAAAGTCATGTCCGGTGAACTTTTGTATTGGGAAAGTCATGCCCGGTCAACTTTTGTATGGGAAAAGTCATGCCCGGTGAACTTTTGTATTGGGAAAGTCATGCCCGGTCAACTTTTGTATTAGGAAAGTCATGCATGGTGATCTTTTGTACTGGGAAAGTCATGCCCGGTGAACTTTTGTATTGGGAAAGTCATGCCCGGTGAACTTTTGTATGGGAAAAGTCATGCCCGGTGAACTTTTGTATGGGAAAAGTCATGCCCGGTGAACTTTTGTATTGGGAAAGTCATGCCCGGTGAACTTTTGTATTGGGAAAGTCATGCCCGGTGACTTTTGTATTAGGAAAGTCATGCACGGTGATCTTTTGTACTGGGAAAGTCATGCCCGGTGAACTTTTGTATTGGGAAAGTCATGCCCGGTGAACTTTTGTATTGGGAAAGTCATGCCCGGTGAACTTTTGTATTGGGAAAGTCATGCCCGGTGAACTTTTGTATTGGGAAAGTCATGCCCGTGAACTTTTGTATTGGGAAAGTCATGCCCGGTCAACTTTTGTATTGGGAAAATCATGCCCGGTCAACTTTTGTATTGGGAAAGTCATGCCCGGTCAACTTTTGTATTGGGAAAGTCATGCCCGGTGAACTTTTGTACTGGGAAAGTCATGCCCGGTGAACTTTTGTATTGGGAAAGTCATGCCCGGTCAACTTTTGTATTGGGAAAGTCATGCCCGGTGAACTTTTGTATTGGGAAAGTCATGCCCGGTGAACTTTTGTATTGGGAAAGTCATGCCCGGTGAACTTTTGTATTGGGAAAGTCATGCCCGGTCAACTTTTGTATGGGAAAAGTCATGCCCGGTGAACTTTTGTATTGGGAAAGTCATGCCCGGTCAACTTTTGTATTAGGAAAGTCATGCACGGTGATCTTTTGTACTGGGAAAGTCATGCCCGGTGAACTTTTGTATTGGGAAAGTCATGCCCGGTGAACTTTTGTATTGGGAAAGTCATGCCCGGTCAACTTTTGTATGGGAAAAGTCATGCCCGGTGATCTTTTGTACTGGGAAAGTCATGCCCGGTGAACTTTTATATTGGGAAAGTCATGCCCGGTGAACTTTTGTATTGGGAAAGTCATGCCCGGTGAACTTTTGTACGGGGAAAGTCATGCCCGGTGAACTTTTGTATTGGGAAAGTCATGCCCGGTGAACTTTTGTATTGGGAAAGTCATGCCCGGTGAACTTTTGTATTGGGAAAGTCATGCCCGGTCAACTTTTGTATTGGGAAAGTCATGCCCGGTCAACTTTTGTTTTGGGAAAGTCATGCCCGGTCAACTTTTGTATTTTGAAAGTCATGCCCGGTGAACTTTTGTATTGGGAAAGTCATGCCCGGTCAACTTTTGTACTGGGAAAGTCATGCCCGGTCAACTTTTGTATTAGGAAAGTCATGCACGGTGATCTTTTGTACTGGGAAAGTCATGCCCGGTGAACTTTTGTATTGGGAAAGTCATGCCCGGTGAACTTTTGTATTGGGAAAGTCATGCCCGGTCAACTTTTGTATTGGGAAAGTCATGCCCGGTGATCTTTTGTACTGGGAAAGTCATGCCCGGTGAACTTTTGTATTGGGAAAGTCATGCCCGGTGAACTTTTGTATTGGGAAAGTCATGCCCGGTGAACTTTTGTACGGGGAAAGTCATGCCCGGTGAACTTTTGTATTGGGAAAGTCATGCCCGGTGAACTTTTGTATTGGGAAAGTCATGCCCGGTGAACTTTTGTATTGGGAAAGTCATGCCCGGTCAACTTTTGTATTGGGAAAGTCATGCCCGGTCAACTTTTGTATTGGGAAAGTCATGCCCGGTCAACTTTTGTATTTTGAAAGTCATGCCCGGTGAACTTTTGTATTGGGAAAGTCATGCCCGGTGAACTTTTGTATTGGGAAAGTCATGCCCAGTCAACTTTTGTATTGGGAAAGTCATGCCCGGTGAACTTTTGTATTGGGAAAGTCATGCCCGGTGAACTTTTCTATTGGGAAAGTCATGCCCGGTGAACTTTTGTATTGGGAAAGTCATGCCCGGTCAACTTTTGTATGGGAAAAGTCATGCCCGGTGAACTTTTGTATTGGGAAAGTCATGCCCGGTCAACTTTTGTATTAGGAAAGTCATGCACGGTGATCTTTTGTACTGGGAAAGTCATGCCCGGTGAACTTTTGTATTGGGAAAGTCATGCCCGGTGAACTTTTGTATTGGGAAAGTCATGCCCGGTCAACTTTTGTATGGGAAAAGTCATGCCCGGTGATCTTTTGTACTGGGAAAGTCATGCCCGGTGAACTTTTGTATTGGGAAAGTCATGCCCGGTGAACTTTTGTATTGGGAAAGTCATGCCCGGTGAACTTTTGTATTGGGAAAGTCATGCCCGGTCAACTTTTGTATTGGGAAAGTCATGCCCGGTCAACTTTTGTATTGGGAAAGTCATGCCCGGTCAACTTTTGTATTTTGAAAGTCATGCCCGGTGAACTTTTGTATTGGGAAAGTCATGCCCGGTCAACTTTTGTACTGGGAAAGTCATGCCCGGTCAACTTTTGTATTAGGAAAGTCATGCACGGTGATCTTTTGTACTGGGAAAGTCATGCCCGGTGAACTTTTGTATTGGGAAAGTCATGCCCGGTGAACTTTTGTATTGGGAAAGTCATGCCCGGTCAACTTTTGTATTGGGAAAGTCATGCCCGGTGATCTTTTGTACTGGGAAAGTCATGCCCGGTGAACTTTTGTATTGGGAAAGTCATGCCCGGTGAACTTTTGTATTGGGAAAGTCATGCCCGGTGAACTTTTGTACGGGGAAAGTCATGCCCGGTGAACTTTTGTATTGGGAAAGTCATGCCCGGTGAACTTTTGTATTGGGAAAGTCATGCCCGGTGAACTTTTGTATTGGGAAAGTCATGCCCGGTCAACTTTTGTATTGGGAAAGTCATGCCCGGTCAACTTTTGTATGGGAAAAGTCATGCCCGGTGAACTTTTGTATTGGGAAAGTCATGCCCGGTCAACTTTTGTATTAGGAAAGTCATGCACGGTGATCTTTGTACTGGGAAAGTCATGCCCGGTGAACTTTTGTATTGGGAAAGTCAAGCCCGGTGAACTTTTGTATTGGGAAAGTCATGCCCGGTCAACTTTTGTATGGGAAAAGTCATGCCCGGTGATCTTTTGTACTGGGAAAGTCATGCCCGGTGAACTTTTGTATTGGGAAAGTCATGCCCGGTGAACTTTTGTATTGGGAAAGTCATGCCCGGTGAACTTTTGTATTGGGAAAGTCATGCCCGGTCAACTTTTGTATTGGGAAAGTCATGCCCGGTCAACTTTTGTATTGGGAAAGTCATGCCCGGTCAACTTTTGTATTTTGAAAGTCATGCCGGTGAACTTTTGTATTGGGAAAGTCATGCCCGGTCAACTTTTGTACTGGGAAAGTCATGCCCGGTCAACTTTTGTATTAGGAAAGTCATGCACGGTGATCTTTTGTACTGGGAAAGTCATGCCCGGTGAACTTTTGTATTGGGAAAGTCATGCCCGGTGAACTTTTGTATTGGGAAAGTCATGCCCGGTCAACTTTTGTATTGGGAAAGTCATGCCCGGTGATCTTTTGTACTGGGAAAGTCATGCCCGGTGAACTTTTGTATTGGGAAAGTCATGCCCGGTGAACTTTTGTACGGGGAAAGTCATGCCCGGTGAACTTTTGTATTGGGAAAGTCATGCCCGGTGAACTTTTGTATTGGGAAAGTCATGCCCGGTGAACTTTTGTAATGGGAAAGTCATGCCCGGTCAACTTTTGTATTGGGAAAGTCATGCCCGGTCAACTTTTGTATTGGGAAAGTCATGCCCGGTCAACTTTTGTATTTTGAAAGTCATGCCCGGTGAACTTTTGTATTGGGAAAGTCATGCCCGGTCAACTTTTGTACTGGGAAAGTCATGCCCGGTCAACTTTTGTATTGGAAATTCATGCCCGGTGATCTTTTGTACTGGAGAGAGTCATGCCCGGTGAACTTTTGTACTGGGAAAGTCATGCCCGGTGAACTTTGTATTGGGAAAGTCATGCCCGGTGAACTTTTGTATTGGGAAAGTCATGCCCGGTGAACTTTTGTATTGGGAAAGTCATGCCCGGTCAACTTTTGTATTGGGAAAGTCATGCCCGGTCAACTTTTGTATTGGGAAAGTCATGCCCGGTCAACTTTTGTATTGGGAAAGTCATGCCCGGTGAACTTTTGTATTGGGAAAGTCATGCCCGGTCAACTTTTGTATTGGGAAAGTCATGCCCGGTCAACTTTTGTATTGGGAAAGTCATGCCCGGTGAACTTTTGTATTGGGAAAGTCATGCCCGGTGAACTTTTGTATTGGGAAAGTCATGCCGGTGAACTTTTGTATTGGGAAAGTCATGCCCGGTGAACTTTTGTATTGGGAAAGTCATGCCCGGTGAACTTTTGTATTGGGAAAGTCATGCCCGGTCAACTTTTGTATTGGGAAAGTCATGCCCGGTCAACTTTTGTATTGGGAAAGTCATGCCCGGTCAACTTTTGTATTGGGAAAGTCATGCCCGGTCAACTTTTGTACTGGAAAAGTCATGCCCGGTCAACTTTTGTATTGGGAAAGTCATGCCCGGTGATCTTTTGTACTGGGAAAGTCATGCCCGGTGAACTTTTGTACTGGGAAAGTCATGCCCGGTGAACTTTTGTATTGGAAAGTCATGCCCGGTGAACTTTTGTATTGGGAAAGTCATGCCCGGTGAACTTTTGTATTGGGAAAGTCATGCCCGGTGAACTTTTGTATTGGGAAAGTCATGCCCGGTCAACGTTTGTATTGGGAAAGTCATGCCCGGTCAACTTTGTATTGGGAAAGTCATGCCCGGTCAACTTTTGTATTGGGAAAGTCATGCCCGGTGAACTTTTGTATTGGGAAAGTCATGCCCGGTCAACTTTTGTATTGGGAAAGTCATGCCCGGTCAACTTTTGTATTGGGAAAGTCATGCCCGGTGATCTTTTGTATTGGGAAAGTCATGCCCGGTGAACTTTTGTATTGGAAAAGTCATGCCCGGTGAACTTTTGTATTGGGAAAGTCATGCCCGGTCAACTTTTGTATTGGGAAAATCATGCCCGGTCAACTTTTGTATTGGGAAAGTCATGCCCGGTCAACTTTTGTATTGGGAAAGTCATGCCCGGTGAACTTTTGTACTGGGAAAGTCATGCCCGGTGAACTTTTGTATTGGGAAAGTCATGCCCGGTCAACTTTTGTATTGGGAAAGTCATGCCCGGTGAACTTTTGTATTGGGAAAGTCATGCCCGGTGAACTTTTGTATTGGGAAAGTCATGCCCGGTGAACTTTTGTATTGGGGAAAGTCATGCCCGGTCAACTTTTGTATTAGGAAAGTCATGCACGGTGATCTTTTGTACTGGGAAAGTCATGCCCGGTGAACTTTTGTATTGGAAAGTCATGCCCGGTGAACTTTTGTATTGGGAAAGTCATGCCCGGTGAACTTTTGTATTGGGAAAGTCATGCCCGGTGAACTTTTGTATTGGGAAAGTCATGCCCGGTCAACTTTTGTATTGGGAAAGTCATGCCCGGTCAACTTTTGTATTGGGAAAGTCATGCCCGGTGAACTTTTGTATTGGGAAAGTCATGCCCGGTGAACTTTTGTATTGGGAAAGTCATGCCCGGTGAACTTTTGTATTGGGAAAGTCATGCCCGGTGAACTTTTGTATTGGGAAAGTCATGCCCGGTGAACTTTTGTATTGGGAAAGTCATGCCCGGTCAACTTTTGTATTGGGAAAGTCATGCCCGGTCAACTTTTGTATTGGGAAAGTCATGCCGGTCAACTTTTGTATTGGGAAAGTCATGCCCGGTCAACTTTTGTACTGGAAAAGTCATGCCCGGTCAACTTTTGTATTGGGAAAGTCATGCCCGGTGATCTTTTGTACTGGGAAAGTCATGCCCGGTGAACTTTTGTACTGGGAAAGTCATGCCCGGTGAACTTTTGTATTGGGAAAGTCATGCCCGGTGAACTTTTGTATTGGGAAAAGTCATGCCGGTGAACTTTTGTATTGGGAAGTCATGCCCGGTGAACTTTTGTATTGGGAAAGTCATGCTCGGTCAACGTTTGTATTGGGAAAGTCATGCCCGGTCAACTTTTGTATTGGGAAAGTCATGCCCGGTCAACTTTTGTATTGGGAAAGTCATGCCCGGTGAACTTTTGTATTGGGAAAGTCATGCCCGGTCAACTTTTGTATTGGGAAAGTCATGCCCGGTCAACTTTTGTATTGGGAAAGTCATGCCCGGAGATCTTTTGTATTGGGAAAGTCATGCCCGGTGAACTTTTGTATTGGAAAAGTCATGCCCGGTGAACTTTTGTATTGGGAAAGTCATGCCCGGTCAACTTTTGTATTGGGAAAATCATGCCCGGTCAACTTTTGTATTGGGAAAGTCATGCCCGGTCAACTTTTGTATTGGGAAAGTCATGCCCGGTGAACTTTTGTACTGGGAAAGTCATGCCCGGTGAACTTTTGTATTGGGAAAGTCATGCCCGGTCAACTTTTGTATTGGGAAAGTCATGCCCGGTGAACTTTTGTATTGGGAAAGTCATGCCCGGTGAACTTTTGTATTGGGAAAGTCATGCCCGGTGAACTTTTGTATTGGGAAAGTCATGCCCGGTCAACTTTTGTATGGGAAAAGTCATGCCCGGTGAACTTTTGTATTGGGAAAGTCATGCCCGGTCAACTTTTGTATTAGGAAAGTCATGCACGGTGATCTTTTGTACTGGGAAAGTCATGCCCGGTGAACTTTTGTATTGGGAAAGTCATGCCCGGTGAACTTTTGTATTGGGAAAGTCATGCCCGGTCAACTTTTGTATGGGAAAAGTCATGCCCGGTGAACTTTTGTATGGGAAAAGTCATGCCCGGTGAACTTTTGTATTGGGAAAGTCATGCCCGGTGAACTTTTGTATTGGGAAAGTCATGCCCGGTGAACTTTTGTATTAGGAAAGTCATGCACGGTGATCTTTTGTACTGGGAAAGTCATGCCCGGTGAACTTTTGTATTGGGAAAGTCATGCCCGGTGAACTTTTGTATTGGGAAAGTCATGCCCGGTGAACTTTTGTATTGGGAAAGTCATGCCCGGTGAACTTTTGTATTGGGAAAGTCATGCCCGGTGAACTTTTGTATTGGGAAAGTCATGCCCGGTCAACTTTTGTATTGGGAAAATCATGCCCGGTCAACTTTTGTATTGGGAAAGTCATGCCCGGTCAACTTTTGTATTGGGAAAGTCATGCCCGGTGAACTTTTGTACTGGGAAAGTCATGCCCGGTGAACTTTTGTATTGGGAAAGTCATGCCCGGTCAACTTTTGTATTGGGAAAGTCATGCCCGGTGAACTTTTGTATTGGGAAAGTCATGCCCGGTCAACTTTTGTATTGGGAAAGTCATGCCCGGTGAACTTTTGTATTGGGAAAGTCATGCCCGGTCAACTTATGTATGGGAAAAGTCATGCCCGGTGAACTTTTGTATTGGGAAAGTCATGCCCGGTCAACTTTTGTATTAGGAAAGTCATGCACGGTGATCTTTTGTACTGGGAAAGTCATGCCCGGTGAACTTTTGTATTGGGAAAGTCATGCCCGGTGAACTTTTGTATTGGGAAAGTCATGCCCGGTCAACTTTTGTATGGGAAAAGTCATGCCCGGTGAACTTTTGTATGGGAAAAGTCATGCCCGGTGAACTTTTGTATTGGGAAAGTCATGCCCGGTGAACTTTTGTATTGGGAAAGTCATGCCCGGTGAACTTTTGTATTGGGAAAGTCATGCCTGGTGAACTTTTGTACTGGGAAAGTCATGCCCGGTGATCTTTTGTACTGGGAAAGTCATGCCTGGTCAACTTTTGTATTGGGAAAGTCATGCCCGGTGATCTTTTGTACTGGGAAAGTCATGCCCGGTCAACTTTTGTATTGGGAAAGTCATGCCCGGTGAACTTTTGTATTGGGAAAGTCATGCCCGGTGAAATTTTGTATTGGGAAAGTCATGCCCGGTGAACTTTTGTATTGGGAAATTCATGCCCGGTGAACTTTTGTATTGGGAAAGTCATGCCCGGTGAACTTTTGTACTTGGAAAGTCATGCCCGGTGAACTTTTGTATTGGGAAAGTCATGCCCGGTGAACTTTTGTATTGGGAAAGTCATGCCCGGTGATCTTTTGTACTGGGAAAGTCATGCCCGGTGAACTTTTGTATGGGAAAAGTCATGCCCGGTGAACTTTTGTATGGGAAAAGTCATGCCCGGTGAACTTTTGTATTGGGAAAGTCATGCCCGGTGAACTTTTGTATTGGGAAAGTCATGCCCGGTGAACTTTTGTATTGGGAAAGTCATGCCCGGTGAACTTTTGTATTGGGAAAGTCATGCCCGGTCAACTTTTGTATTGGGAAAGTCATGCCCGGTGAACTTTTGTACTGGGAAAGTCATGCCCGGTCAACTTTTGTACTGGGAAAGTCATGGCCGGTGAACTTTTGTATTGGGAAAGTCATGCCCGGTGAACTTTTGTATTGGGAAAGTCATGCCCGGTGAACTTTTGTATTCGGATAGTCATGCCCGGTGAATTTTGTACTGGGAAAGTCATGCCCGGTCAACTTTTGTATGGGAAAAGTCATGCCCGGTCAACTTTTGTATGGGAAAAGTCATGCCCGGTCAACTTTTGTATTGGGAAAGTCATGCCCGGTGATCTTTTGTATTGGGAAAGTCATGCCCGGTCAACTTTTGTATTGGGAAAGTCATGCCCGGTGAACTTTTGTATGGGAAAAGTCATGCCCGGTCAACTTTTGTATTGGGAAAGTCATGCCCGGTGAACTTTTGTATTGGGAAAGTCATGCCCGGTGAACTTTTGTATTGGGAAAGTCATGCCCGGTGAACTTTTGTATGGGAAAAGTCATGCCCGGTGAACTTTTGTATGGGAAAATTCATGCCCGGTGAACTTTTGTATTGGGAAAGTCATGCCCGGTCAACTTTTGTAATGGGAAAGTCATGCCCGGTGATCTTTTATATTGGGAAAGTCATGCCCGGTGAACTTTTGTATTGGAAAAGTCATCTCCGGTGAACTTTTGTATTGGGAAAGTCATGCCCGGTGAACTTTTATATTGGGAAAGTCATGCCCGGTGAACTTTTGTATGGGAAAAGTCATCTCCGGTGAACTTTTGTATGGGAAAAGTCATCTCCGGTGAACTTTTGTATTGGGAAAGTCATGCCCGGTGAACTTTTATATTGGGAAAGTCATGCCCGGTGAACTTTTGTATTGGGAAAGTCATCTCCGGTGAACTTTTGTATTGGGAAAGTCGTGCCCGGTGAACTTTTGTATTGTGAAAGTCATGCCCGGTGAACTTTTGTATTGGGAAAGTCATGCCCGGTGAACTTTTGTATTTTGAAAGCCATGTCCGGTGAACTTTTGTATTGGGAAAGTCATGCCCGGCGAACTTTTGTATTGGGAAAGTCATCTCCGGTGAACTTTTGTATTGGGAAAGTCATCTCCGGTGAACTTTTGTATTGGGAAAGTCGTGCCCGGTAAACTTTTGTATTGTGAAAGTCATGCCCGGTGAACTTTTGTATTGGGAAAGTCATGCCCGGTGAACTTTTGTATTGGGAAAGTCATGCCCGGTGAACTTTTATATTGGGAAAGTCATGCCCGGTGAACTTTTGTATTGGGAAAGTCATCTCCGGTGACCTTTTGTATTGGGAAAGTCATCTCCGGTGAACTTTTGTATTGGGAAAGTCATGCCCGGTGAACTTTTGTATTGGGAAAGTCATGCCCGGTGAACTTTTGTATTGGGAAAGTCATGCCCGGTGAACTTTTGTATTGGGAAAGTCATGCCCGGTGAACTTTTATATTGGGAAAGTCATCTCCGGTGAACTTTTGTATTTGGAAAGTCATCTCCGGTGAACTTTTGTATGGGAAAAGTCATCTCCGGTGAACTTTTGTATTGGGAAAGTCATGCCCGGTGCACTTTTGTACTGGGAAAGTCATGCCCTGTGAACTTTTGTATTGGGAAAGTCATGCCCGGTGAACTTTTGTATTGGGAAAGTCATCTCAGGTGAACTTTTGTATGGGAAAAGTCATCTCCAGTGTACTTTTGTACTGGGAAAGTCATGCCCGGAGAACTTTTGTATTGGGAAAGTCATGCCCGGTGAACTTTTGTATTGGGAAAGTCATGCCCTGTGAACTTTTGTATTGGGAAAGTCATGCCCGGTGAACTTTTATATTGTGAAAGTCATGCCCGTTGAACTTTTGTATTGGGAAAGTCATGCCCGGTGAACTTTTGTATGGGAAAAGTCATCTCCGGTGAACTTTTGTATTGGGAAAGTCATGCCCGCTGAACTTTTATATTGTGAAAGTCATGCCCGGTGAACTTTTGTATTGTGAAAGTCATGCCTGGTGAACTTTTGTATTGGGAAAGTCATCTCCGGTGAACTTTTGTATTGGGAAAGTCATGCCCGGTGAACTTTTGTATTGGGAAAGTCGTGCCCGGTGAACTTTTGTATTGGGAAAGTCATGCCCGGTGAACTTTTGTATTGGGAAAGTCATCTCCGGTGAACTTTTGTATTGGGAAAGTCATCTCCGGTGAACTTTTGTATGGGAAAAGTCATCTCCGGTGAACTTTTGTATTGGGAAAGTCATGCCCGGTGAACTTTTATATTGGGAAAGTCATGCCCGGTGAACTTTTGTATTGGGAAAGTCATCTCCGGTGAACTTTTGTATTGGGAAAGTCGTGCCCGGTGAACTTTTGTATTGGGAAAGTCATGCCCGGTGAACTTTTGTATTGGGAAAGTCATCTCCGGTGAACTTTTGTATTGGGAAAGTCATCTCCGGTGAACTTTTGTATTGGGAAAGTCATGCCCGGTGAACTTTTATATTGGGAAAGTCATGCCCGGTGAACTTTTGTATTGGGAAAGTCATGCCCGGTGAACTTTTGTATTGGGAAAGTCATGCCCGGTGAACTTTTGTATTGGGAAAGTCATGCCCGGTGAACTTTTGTAGTGGGAAAGTCATGCCGGGTGAACTTTTGTATTGGGAAAGTCGTGCCCGGTGAATTTTGTATTGGGAAAGTCGTACCCGGTGAACTTTTGTATTGGGAAAGTCATCTTCGGTGAACTTTTGTATGGGAAAAGTCATGCCCGGTGAACTTTTGTATTGGGAAAGTCATGCCCGGTGAACTTTTGTATTGGGAAAGCCATGCCCGGTGAACTTTTGTATTGGGAAAGTCATCTACGGTGAACTTTTGTATGGGAAAAGTCATCTCCTGTGAACTTTTGTATTGGGAAAGTCATGCCCGGTGAACTTTTGTATTGGGAAAGTCATGCCCGGTGAACTTTTGTATTGGGAAAGTCATGCCCGGTGAACTTTTGTATTGGGAAAGTCATCTCCGGTGAACTTTTGTATTGGGAAAGTCGTGCCCGGTGAACTTTTGTATTGGGAAAGTCATGCCCGGTGAACTTTTGTATTGGGAAAGTCATCTCCGGTGAACTTTTGTATTGGGAATGTCATCTCCGGTGAACTTTTGTATTGGGAAAGTCATGCCCGGTGAACTTTTATATTGGGAAAGTCATGCCCGGTGAACTTTTGTATTGGGAAAGTCATGCCCGGTGAATTTTTGTATTGGGAAAGTCATGCCCGGTGAACTTTTGTATTGGGAAAGTCATGCCCGGTGAACTTTTGTATTGGGAAAGTCATCTCCGGTGAACTTTTGTATTGGGAAAGTCATGCCCGGTGAACTTTGTATTGGGAAAGTCATCTCCGGTGAACTTTTGTATTGGTAAAGTCATCTCCGGTGAACTTTTGTATTGGGAAAGTCATCTCTGGTGAACTTTTGTATTGGGAAAGTCATGCCCGGTGAACTTTTATATTGGGAAAGTCATGCCCGGTGAACTTTTGTATTGGGAAAGTCATGCCCGGTGAACTTTTGTATTGGGAAATTCATGCCCGGTGAACTTTTGTATTGGGAAAGTCATGCCCGGTGAACTTTTGTATTGGGAAAGTCATGCCCGGTGAACTTTTGTATTGGGAAAGTCTTGCCCGGTGAACTTTTGTTTTGGGAAAGTCATGCCCGGTGAACTTTTGTATTGGGAAAGTCATGCCCGGTGAACTTTTATATTGGGAAAGTCATGCCCGGTGAACTTTTGTATTGGGAAAGTCATGCCCGGTGAACTTTTGTATTGGGAAAATCATGCCCGGTGAACTTTTGTATTGGGAAAAGTCATCTCCGGTGAACTTTTGTGTTGGGAAAGTCATGCCCGGTGAACTTTTGTATTGGGAAAGTCATGCCCGGTGAACTTTTGTATTGGGAAAGTCATGCCCGGTGAACTTTTGTATTGGGAAAGTCATGCCCGGTGAACTTTTGTATTGGGAAAGTCATGCCCGGTGAACTTTTGTATTGGGAAAGTCATGCCCGGTGAACTTTTGTATTGGGAAAGTCATGCCCGGTGAACTTTTGTATTGGGAAAGTCATCTCCGGTGAACTTTTGTATTGGGAAAGTCATCTCCGGTGAACTTTTGTATTAGGAAAGTCATGCCCGGTTAACTTTTATATTGGGAGAGTCATGCCCGGTGAACTTTTGTATTGGGAAAGTCATCTCCGGTGAACTTTTGTATTGGGAAAGTCATGCCCGGTGAACTTTTGTATTGGGAAAGTCATGCCCTGTGAACTTTTGTAGTGGGAAAGTCATGCCCGGTGAACTTTTGTATTGGGAAAGTCGTGCCCGGTGAACTTTTGTATTGGGAAAGTCGTGCCCGGTGAACTTTTGTATTGGGAAAGTCATCTCCGGTGAACTTTTGTATGGGAAAAGTCATGCCCGGTGAACTTTGGGAAAGTCATGCCCGGTGAACTTTTGTATTGGGAAAGCCATGCCCGGTGAACTTTTGTATTGGGAAAGTCATCTCCGGTGAACTTTTGTATTGGGAAAGTCATGCCCGGTGAACTTTTGTATTGGGAAAGTCATCTCCGGTGAACTTTTGTATTGGGAAAGTCATCTCCGGTGAACTTTTGTATGGGAAAAGTCATCTCCGGTGAACTTTTGTATTGGGAAAGTCATGCCCGGTGAACTTTTATATTGGGAAACTCATCTCCGGTGAACTTTTGAATTGGGAAAGTCATCTCCGGTGAACTTTTGTATGGGAAAAGTCATCTCCGGTGAACTTTTGTATTGGGAAAGTCATGCCCGGTGAACTTTTGTATTGGGAAAGTCATGCCCGGTGAACTTTTGTATTGGGAAAGTCATGCCCGGTGAACTTTTGTATTGGGAAAGTCATGCCCGGTGAACTTTTGTAGTGGGAAAGTCATGCCCGGTGAACTTGTGTATTGGGAAAGTCGTGCCCGGTGAACTTTTGTATGGGAAAAGTCATCTCCGGTGAACTTTTGTATTGGGAAAGTCATGCCCGGTGAACTTGTGTATTGGGAAAGTCGTGCCCGGTGAACTTTTGTATTGGGAAAGTCATCTCCGGTGAACTTTTGTATTGGGAAAGTCATGCCCGGTGAACTTTTGTATTGGGAAAGTCATCTCCGGTGAACTTTTATATTGGGAAAGTCATCTCCGGTGAACTTTTGTATTGGGAAAGTCATGCCCGGTGAACTTTTGTAGTGGGAAAGTCATGCCCGGTGAACTTTTGTATTGGGAAAGTCATCTCCGGTGAACTTTTGTATTGGGAAAGTCATCTCCGGTGAACTGTTGTATTGGGAAAGTCATGCCCGGTGAACTTTTGTATTGGGAAAGTCATGCCCGGTGAACTTTTGTATTGGGAAAGTCATACCCGGTGAACTATTGTATTGGGAAAGTCATGCCCGGTGAACTTTTGTATTGGGAAAGTCATCTCCGGTGAACTTTTGTATTGGGAAAGTCATGCCCGGTGAACTTTTGTATTGGGAACGTCATGCCCGGTGAACTTTTGTATTGGGAAAGTCATGCCCGGTGAACTTTTGTATTGGGAAAGTCATGCCCGGTGAACTTTTTGGGAAAGTCATCACCGGTGAACTTTTATATTGGGAAAGTCATGCCCGGTGAACTTTTGTATTGGGAAAGTCATGCCCGGTGAACTTTTGTATTGGGAAAGTCGTGCCCGGTGAACTTTTGTATTGGGAAAGTCATGTCCGGTGAACTTTTGTATTGGGAAAGTCATCTCCGGTGAACTTTTGTATTGGGAAAGTCATGTCCGGTGAACTTTTGTATTGGGAAAGTCATCTCCGGTGAACTTTTGTATGGGAAAAGTCATCTCCGGTGAACTTTTGTATTGGGAAAGTCATGCCCGGTGAACTTTTGTATTGGGAAAGTCATCTCCGGTGAACTTTTGTATTGGGAAAGTCATGCCCGGTGAACTTTTGTATTGGGAAAGTCATGCCCGGTGAACTTTTGTACTGGGAAAGTCATCTCCGGTGAACTTTTGTATTGGGAAAGTCATCTCCGGTGAACTTTTGTATGGGAAAAGTCATCTCCGGTGAACTTTTGTATTGGGAAAGTCATGCCCGGTGAACTTTTATATTGGGAAAGTCATGCCCGGTGAACTTTTGTATTGGAAAAGTCATGCCCGGTGAACTTTTGTATTGGGAAAGTCATGCCCGGTGAACTTTTGTATTGGGAAAGTCATGCCCGGTGAACTTTTGTATTGGGAAAGTCATGCCCGGTGAACTTTTGTATTGGGAAAGTCATGCCCGGTGAACTTTTGTATTGGGAAAGTCATGCCCGGTGAACTTTTGTATTGGGAAAGTCATGATCGGTGAACTTTTATATTGGGAAAGTCATGCCCGGTGAACTTTTGTATTGGGAAAGTCATCTCCGGTGAACTTTTGTATTGGGAAAGTCATGCCCGGTGAACTTTTGTATTGGGAAAATCATGCCCGGTGAACTTTTGTATTGGGAAAGTCATGCCCGGTGAACTTTTGTATTGGGAAAGTCATGCCCGGTGAACTTTTGTATTGGGAAAGTCATGCCCGGTGAACTTTTGTATTGGGAAAGTCATCTCCGGTGAACTTTTGTATTGGGAAAGTCATGCCCGGTGAACTTTTGTAGTGGGAAAGTCATGCCCGGTGAACTTTTGTATTGGGAAAGTCATCTCCGGTGAACTTTTGTATTGGGAAAGTCATCTCCGGTGAACTTTTGTATTGGGAAAGTCATGCCCGGTGAACTTTTGTATTGGGAAAGTCATGCCCGGTGAACTTTTGTATTGGGAAAGTCATACCCGGTGAACTATTGTATTGGGAAAGTCATGCTCGGTGAACTTTTGTATTGGGAAAGTCATCTCCGGTGAACTTTTGTATTGGGAAAGTCATGCCCGGTGAACTTTTGTATTGGGAACGTCATGCCCGGTGAACTTTTGTATTGGGAAAGTCATGCCCGGTGAACTTTTGTATTGGGAAAGTCATGCCCGGTGAACTTTTTGGGAAAGTCATCCCCGGTGAACTTTTATATTGGGAAAGTCATGCCCGGTGAACTTTTGTATTGGGAAAGTCATGCCCGGTGAACTTTTGTATTGGGAAAGTCGTGTCCGGTGAACTTTTGTATTGGGAAAGTCATGTCCGGTGAACTTTTGTATTGGGAAAGTCATCTCCGGTGAACTTTTGTATGGGAAAAATCATCTCCGGTGAACTTTTGTATTTGGAAAGTCATGCCCGGTGAACTTTTGTATTGGGAAAGTCATCTCCGGTGAACTTTTGTATTGGGAAAGTCATGCCCGGTGAACTTTTGTATTGGGTAAGTCATGCCCGGTGAACTTTTGTATTGGGAAAGTCATGCCCGGTGAACTTTTGTATTGGGAAAGTCATCTCCGGTGAACTTTTGTATTGGGAAAGTCATCTCCGGTGAACTTTTGTATGGGAAAAGTCATCTCCGGTGAACTTTTGTATTGGGAAAGTCATGCCCGGTGAACTTTTATATTGGGAAAGTCATGCCCGGTGAACTTTTGTATTGGAAAAGTCATGCCCGGTGAACTTTTGTATTGGGAAAGTCATGCCCGGTGAACTTTTGTATTGGGAAAGTCATGCCCGGTGAACTTTTGTATTGGGAAAGTCATGCCCGGTGAACTTTTGTATTGGGAAAGTCATGCCCGGTGAACTTTTGTATTGGGAAAGTCATGCCCGGTGAACTTTTGTATTGGGAAAGTCATGATCGGTGAACTTTTATATTGGGAAAGTCATGCCCGGTGAACTTTTGTATTGGGAAAGTCATGCCCGGTGAACTTTTGTATTGGGAAAGTCATGCCCGGTGAACTTTTGTATTGGGAAAATCATGCCCGGTGAACTTTTGTATTGGGAAAGTCATGCCCGGTGAACTTTTGTATTGGGAAAGTCGTGCCCGGTGAACTTTTGTATTGGGAAAGTCATCTCCGGTGAACTTTTTTATTGGGAAAGTCGTGCCCGGTGAACTTTTGTATTGGGAAAGTCATCTCCGGTGAACTTTTGTATGGGAAAAGTCATCTCCGGTGAACTTTTGTATTGGGAAAGTCATGCCCGGTGAACTTTTGTATTGGGAAAGTCATGCCCGGTGAACTTTTGTATTGGGAAAGTCATGCCCGGTGAACTTTTGTATTGGGAAAGTCATCTCCGGTGAACTATTGTATTGGGAAAGTCATCTCCGGTGAACTTTTGTATGGGAAAAGTCATCTCCGGTGAACTTTTGTATTGGGAAAGTCATGCCCGGTGAACTTTTGTATTGGGAAAGTCATGCCCGGTGAACTTTTATATTGGGAAAGTCATGCCCGGTGAACTTTTGTATTGGGAAAGTCATCTCCGGTGAACTTTTGTATGGGAAAAGTCATCTCCGGTGAACTTTTGTATTGGGAAAGTCATGCCCGGTGAACTTTTGTATTGGGAAAGTCATCTCCGGTGAACTTTTGTATTGGGAAAGTCGTGCCCGGTGAACTTTTGTATTGGGAAAGTCATCTCCGGTGAACTATTGTATTGGGAAAGTCATGCCCGGTGAACTTTTGTATTGGGAAAATCAAGGCCGGTGAACTTTTGTATTGGGAAAGTCATGCCCGGTGAACTTTTGTATTGGGAAAGTCATGCCGGTGAACTTTTGTATTGGGAAAGTCATGCCCGGTGAACTATTGTATTGGGAAAGTCATGCCCGGTGAACTTTTGTATTGGGAAAGTCATGCCCGGTGAACTTTTGTATTGGGAAAGTCATGCCCGGTGAACTTTTGTATTGGGAAAGTCATGCCCGGTGAACTTTTGTATTGGGAAAGTCATCTCCGGTGAACTTTTGTATTGGGAAAGTCATGCCCGGTGAACTTTTGTATTGGGAAAGTCATGCCCGGTGAACTTTTGTATTGGGAAAGTCATGCCCGGTGAACTTTTGTATTGGGAAAGTCATGCCCGGTGAACTATTGTATTGGGAAAGTCATGCCCGGTGAACTTTTGTATTGGGAAAGTCATGCCCTGTGAACTTTTGTATTGGGAAAGTCATGCCCGGTGAACTTTTATATTGTGAAAGTCATGCCCGTTGAACTTTTGTATTGGGAAAGTCATGCCCGGTGAACTTTTGTATGGGAAAAGTCATCTCCGGTGAACTTTTGTATTGGGAAAGTCATGCCCGCTGAACTTTTATATTGTGAAAGTCATGCCCGGTGAACTTTTGTATTGTGAAAGTCATGCCTGGTGAACTTTTGTATTGGGAAAGTCATCTCCGGTGAACTTTTGTATTGGGAAAGTCATGCCCGGTGAACTTTTGTATTGGGAAAGTCGTGCCCGGTGAACTTTTGTATTGGGAAAGTCATGCCCGGTGAACTTTTGTATTGGGAAAGTCATCTCCGGTGAACTTTTGTATTGGGAAAGTCATCTCCGGTGAACTTTTGTATGGGAAAAGTCATCTCCGGTGAACTTTTGTATTGGGAAAGTCATGCCCGGTGAACTTTTA